>NC_056734.1:437910146-438142646 GCF_019279795.1 Protopterus annectens | reverse complement strand
CATAGGAACAGACTGAGTGCCCCAAGTAGCAGTATGTCTCTTAACAATTATTTAATAAAACACGATTCTAATGAAGAAACGAAAGTTAGAGTTGCTGAACTAACTCAGGCCTACCATACAGTAAAGCACCATCACAGCTTTAGGTCAAATGACTGTGTCAACAAGTTAAACAGCTTTATGTTTAGTGACTCATCAATTGCATTAAAGTTTAGCTCTGCCAGAACAAAGCAATCAGCCCTGATAACTGGTGTTTTAGCTCCATTCAGCATGAAAACTAGCATTGAAGAGATAAATAAATCCCCTTTTATGGCATTTCAACTGATGCAAGTAATCACAAGGCTATAAAATCTTTCCTTTTGTAGTTCAGTTTTTTGACATAAATGAAGGGATAAAGTCAAAGTTACTGAAAGTAGCTTCCTTGCCATGTGAAACGTCAGATGAGATATCTAGTTTCTGCTTGAACTGTATTGATGAATTAAAGTTAAATAAAAACAGTTGCATTGCGTTTTGTGGTGACAATACCAACACAAATTTTGGTGGTTTGAACAGAGTGGGAAAAACAATGTATTTACAAAATTAAAAACTAATTTACATGGTGGTATTGAAGGTGTGGGTTGTCCTGCACATGTTCTACATAACTGCATATGTGCAGCAGCTGATAGATTAAACTGTGACATTGAAGGTATTGTTGTCAAACTCTTCTCTTATTTTTCTATATACACGGTGCGAACAGAGAGGCTAAAAGAATTTTGTGAAATGGTCGACGTCGAATTTGGCACTATTTTGGCGTATTCAAAAACTCGTTGGCTGTCTTTGATGCCTGCAATAGAACGAATATTAAAGCTGTTTGATGCTTTAAAGGATTTCTTTTTAAACAAGGAAAAAGCTCCAAAGATTTTGTTAACATTTTTTAATAATCCTTTAAGTGAGGCATACCTATGGTTTATCCATAGCCAACTCAGTATTTTTCACCAAGGAATTAAAAAGATTGAAGGAAGTACAAAAAGTGTTATGGAAGTCAATGATGTATTGGAATGTACTCTCAAAGCTTTGACCAGAAGAAAAGAGGAACAGTTTTTATAATTTAGTGTAAAATCCATTCTTAAACTGGCCAATATTACGCAACAAGACAAAATTAACTTCAAAAATGAAGTTAACGAGTCTTATGAAACCTGCCTACAATATCTTAAAAAATGGAGTGTACCATTCTCTACCTTCTCAAAATTCAAATGGATGCTTTTGAAGGACATCCCCACTTGGGAACAAATTGAAGAAACTATTTGTTACTTCAACGAAAAAGTATTGAAATAAATGATACTTTGCTATTTGATCAGCTGGCATCGTTAGCGGATTTTGTAAGTGAAAATATTAAAGAGTGGACTGATGAAGATAAAAAAACACCTCAGTGTCACGAAAAGTGGGTTTGTTTTTTCAAAACCCATACTAGGCCAGAACAGAACTCTGAGTTTTTGAAGATATGCCAATATGTGTTTGTGATCCCTGCCCATAATGGTAATACTGAAAGAATCTTTTCGCTCATGAACATTCAGTGGATGGACGAAAGAAACAAGATGAGAGTGGAGACCCTTTCTGCAATCCTGCAAGTTCTCTACAATTTCGAAATGGACTGTTATAGTTTTTACAAGTTTATATTAGATAAGAAGGAGGTTTTAACAATGGCTGGGACAACAGCCAAATATCCTCAATTTAAATCCTAGACTAGTGAAATTTAATTTGTTGTGTTGTATTATGTTGTAAAATATGTATAAATAAATAAGTATTCACTGCAAAATTATTGTTTTCGTTTATGATATGCCTCAGTGTTTAAATTAGATTACAAAAGTGAAGGTAAATTTAAAAAGATTTCTAGGTCTCAAAATAGTTAAAATGAGCATATTTCAATAAATAGTTTCCGGCGGAGGCTCCCTGGACCCCTCTTTAGCTGGTAGGTATCCCCCAAACCCTCCTTAGGTGTGTCCCGTTTTTTCCAGTTCATGATTTGGTCACCCTAGGTTAAGCCAAATTGAAACTAGTTCATTCAAAGGACCCCCAACCAGACCTTGGACCTACTGAGTTGAAACGACAAAACCAGTCTGAAAGTTAAGTTAGGAATGAAGAGATTTAAGATAGCCCAGAACAGAGATTACTCCAGTCCCCTATTAACAAAGAAAATATCTGAATTTCTGCACCTTCTTTAAGCTTTAATCATTAAACATAGGGGTATGTGTAAGTTACTGTGAGCATTGTGAGGACTACTATGAAGACAGTACAGAGAAAAGTGTTTATTGAAGCACGTGCAAGTCAAGAAACAGCAACACAACACAGCAAAGGGTTGTATCATTCAGGGCCTCCATGTAAACATTCAAAAGTTCAAAAGTTTAATAACAGTTTCATGCCTGAAGGCCAATCAAGAATGCTGATTCATTTAAGTTTATGTTGAAGGTCCAATCACCAAACCAGCTGTTTTTAGACTGACAAAGGCTTCTCAAACTTTTCTTGTGGTAAGGTAACTTAATTATTTGGGTTATATAAAATTCCTGTAGCTTAACAGTTACATTTCTGAGTGAAGTTAACATTCCTGTTTCTGAATGTGACTGGGTTTGTATAGTTAACCATATCCTAGCTGCAATGTAAGTATTCATCATGGAATTTACCTTAAATGTAAAAACTAAATTAACTTTATGGTTAGTAAAAACCTTTAATTTCATACATCCATGTTACTAGTCAATGTGTTTCACTGACTGCATGTATTTTACAAATTTCTTGAAATTATTCCAGCATCTGTAACTTGATTGTATAAATACAAAACATGTTGTTACATTCGTGGACTTGTTGATCTTACACAGGTCATCAAATTTCTTTTCATCTCTTGTGGACATGTTTTTCAACAATAGTTATGACCATTAACTTGTACCACATTTGCAGAATTTACAGTTGCTAAAAATTACATTCTGAAATCCTTATAAAACAAAACATTTTCTAATCCTGTACTTGCATATGGATGGGCTGGCTTTCCCTTAGCCAAAGAGAGTACAGTTGTGTAAGTAAACTTACCATAACAGCAGATGTCTGAATAGATCACTGTTGCACTAGTCTAAGCTACATGGGACATATCCTGCCAAGGATGGGACATACAGCCAGCTTCCAAAGCTTTAGGGCACCATCCTCATACCCATACTCCCAATGGAGATCGAGGGAGAGCTGGTACAAAAGTAGATGTACGGGTGCTAAAAATCAGAGCTTTCTTACCCCGGGCAAAGGAGTTTAGAATTATAGGGTGTTTGTAGTGCAATAGTGATCCATTTGAACATCTAATATTGGTAAGCTTACTTACACCACTGTAATATGTTCTTCATTAGATTGCTGTTGCACTAGTCATACTATTTTGGACAGCTACCAAAGCTTTGAAGGAAAGGGAGGAAGGAGAATGATCAGAGTCAAGGAGCCCTTGGAGAACAGTCCTAGCAAAACCTGCCCTAGTCCTCAAAAACAAACAATTTTGTGATGTGTGATAAAGGTATAAACAGAAAACCAAATTGCTGCCTCTAGACCATTTCTAGAGTTCACCTATTTCCAAAAGACTGCAGAAGTAGCTGTTGACCTCATAGAATGGGCTCTGACTTTTTCTGGAAGTGCCTTGCAATGATATCAATAACAATATTGAATAGCATTGGGCAACCATTTAGAAATAGTCTGCTTTGATACTGGTTGCCCCCTTTTTCTTTCCCCTCGTAAGAAATCAACAATTGATTAAAATTCACAAAGTCCTTTGTCCTGTCAATATAGTATCTAAGTGTGTAAACATCCCGAGTATGCCGAATTTTCCTTCCTGTAGTTTATGGTTCTGAAAAGAATAAGGGGAAATGCATAGACTGGGTCAAAGTGAACTCTGAAACCACTTTTGACATGAAAGAACGTCTGGTTCTCAATGATACCATATCCTTATGAAAGATGAGCTAGGGTTGAGTCACCATAAGAACTTGCAACTCAGGTACTCCTCTTTCAGAAGTCATTGCAAAAAAGCAACACTGTTTTCCACAATAAGAACTTAAAAACTCAGCCTCACGAAAAGGTTCAAAAGGAAAAAAGTGTACGTTTTTCTAGTACTAAGTTAAGATCACACTGAGGTGGCATCTGCATTCTAGGTGGATGAATATTTAATACCCCTTTCAAAAACTTTCAGTTGAGATTAAAAAGAAAAAAAAGGGATCCATAGACAGATATGCTAAAATGACCAAAAGATGAATCTTAATGGAAGGGTAAAAGCCCAGTGAATAATAGCTCACACAAATATTGTAGAACCAAATGTGTCTGAGCCTTAAAAAGATCTTGGATTGTAGTATGGAGACAACTGCAAAATCTTTTCCACTGAACCACATATGACTTTCCACCATCAGATTTCTTGGCTTTTTTTAACACCTGCTGCACATCCTCAAAGAAAAAGTGCCCAAAATGTATTAAAATTCTATTATCCAAGCTGAAAGGTAAAGGAATTGAAGGGTGATAGGCCAGAGACCCCAGCCTGTCTTCTGTGAATAAGCCCATCCTGTGAGGAAGGTTAAAGTAATTGTGTTTGGCCATTTTTAAAATAAGGGAGAGCCACTGTTGCCTGGGCCAAAAGAGAGTAACTGATGCTATTTTGGAGAGTCCTTTTGGATGATTAAAATGACTCTGGTTATCAGAGGGAAGGGTGGAACAACATACAAGAGCATTTCCATCCATGGAAATGAAAAGGTATCCATTTTCCTGGCTTTTCTGCAAGGTGTCCTGCCTGCAGCAGGAGTTTCAACTGTCTGTTGTGAACAGAGGAAAACAGATCTACTTGAGGAGTTCCCCACAGGTGGATGACTTCTTAGAAGACCCAAGGATGTAGCTTACATTAAAAGGGGTCTATCCTGGTCTTGCTCAGCCTCTCTGCCACAAAAATCTACTCTGAAAGAAAACAGCCTGTAGGGACAGGTTGAGTTGTAAAGCAAGAAAACAGGTTACTACTGCTAATCTGCAAAGAGAGTAAGAACTGGTTCCCCTGTCTGCTTATGCACCAAATGACAATGGTATTGCCTGAAATAACTAACAGGGGGTCCGGACCCCAGAGACGATTTACTGATTTGAGAGCATTTAATCATGCCATTATTTCTTTGATGTGTATGTGCTTTTTGTCCTGATGGTTCCACAAACCTTGAACTTTCACCCCTTTGGAAACAGCTCCCCAAGCAAAATCTGATACTTTTGCAGTTACCGATTGAGTAGGGATTGGGTGGGGGGTGAGGTGGGAGACCTGGACTGAGGAATAACCAATTCACCTACCAGAGAATTTCCTTCTTAACAAAATTCAGCCCAGAATCTGAATGGAAATGGGGTTCTGATGTTCTGCCCAGACTTATTTGAAGAAACATTTCTCAAATGTAGTTCAGACAGATGAATCATGAGAATTGTAGAAGTCATAAATCCTAATGTCATTAGATAATTCCTGGCTATTGTGAGAATCTGTCTGGAAAATATCAGGAACCATTGCCTATAAAAATCCACTTTATCTTAAGGAAGAAAGGCCATCGTGAGAGATGTATCTAGTACAGAGCCTAAAACACTATCATTTACATAGGAATTAAGGGTGATTTTTCTAGATTCCACTAAAAATCCTGATTAAGTAGAAGCCATTTGTCTAAAAGAAGAGAAGAGGTTCTTTACAGATAGGAAAGTGCAAAAATAAGACAGTTGCCTAAATAAGGAAGAGTGGCACTCAGTCACCAACTTCCTCACAGTGCAAAGCTTCTGGTCACTACATCCGATCCAGATACTACATAAGCTCTGCCACAAGGGCAGAGCTCACAAACATTTTCAATGAGAAATTTGTCTTTGTAAAATATCCTCTGGTCACTACATCTGACCCAGATACTGAATAAGTACTGCCACAAGGGCCAGCTCCCAAACATTTTCACTAAGAATTTTATCTTTGTAAAATATAAGCAAATTTAACTGAGGAAGCGTATTAAGTTCATCTAGTCAAATATGTGCCTGCCTGCACTGGAAATTTGTTTTTTAAACCCCCCTGACAGACACTCTAAGGACCACTTAATAAGTTGGCCAATTTCCTTTCTCTTAACCAGTAGATTACACTGCAGAGGCCAGTTACTTAGTCACCCTGGCTAACAGCTTTCTGCACTCAGGAAATGAAAGGAAACTTGTTCTACTTGGTACCTCTCTACTAATTGCTTTGTATTGGCTATAAACTGATTACTCTCTGTTATAATTAGACTTCAGGTTAATAGACAATAGGTTCATTACTAACCTAACATCTACTAACTGGAATGTCCTAAAAATCCTCCCCTTAGATGATGATATAAATTAATTTAATGCAAATTTCCTGAATAACAATATTCTCATACTTAATCCTAAAAAATAAACTCCTTTTCTTCCTTACTAAAACACTGGCACATCACAAATCCTCCTTTTCCATCGTCTCCCCCAACAATACCATCATTAAACCTGAACCGCATACCAAACTACTAGGCATCATTATTGATGAATTAAAATATGACATACACATCCAACACTGTAAAAAGAAAACACACCAGAAACTTGGTCTACTCTATCGTAATCAGAGATTCCTTACACCTTCTTCCAGAATATCCCCAGCCCAGTCTCTCCTATTACCTTGTCTTAAGTATGCCCCTATTCTTACAAATACTCAAACTACTCTACTCTCCAAACCTGAACAGACGTATAAATAAATTGCCAGATTTTCCACTAGTCTCCCTTATAATTCCCATCACTGTCTTGCTCTTAAAGCACTCCAATTGCCCAGAAATCTGTAACCAACAACTTCAGCAACTACACATTACCCATTCAATCCTGAATGACCCCTCTTCCTGCCCTTCCATCTCTAATCCAGTATCTTATTACAACCCCCATCGTCTCCTTTGCACACCCGACAAACTCCTCCTTGATATCTACAAATCTAACAAGAATACTGGAAAATCCCTCTATAAGTCTTCTGTAGCCCAACATGCTTCACCTTAATATAAGACAGATCTCCCAAAAATACCTGTTTAAGCATGAACTTAGAAGGTATCTACTAAGGACTTGGTCCTGCCCATGTCTAACCCCAACATGACAACTTTATCACTTACTCATCCTCTCCTCATCTAATCTATATCACCCCCTTTTTTCTCCTCTTCTCTCTGTCTCGTAATTCTACATCACTTTTTCTGGATTTTATATTCAAAATATATTCCTGAATTTAAAAATGAATAATTGTATCACCACCATGTCCCTGTCAAATACATTAAGTGCATCTCATATCTTGTACCAGTTCTGTAATCTTATTGTTACTTTTATTTTTATCTCATCTACAGTATGTAATGATGTTAACTGTTGCTAATATTCCTCATGTTATGTCTTCTGTACAACTGTTCATTTTTGTTACATTTCTAATTTTTACAAGATTGCGAGCTAATTGGAGCTTTTTTCCTCGGGTGTCCACTGAAAATGGGCCTGTGGCTCAGTTGGACTAACCTGGTTAACAAATGCCAAATAAATAAATACAAATCTTAAACAGCCTTGCACCTCCTAGAAGAAGAGACTAAAACCAAATAATGCAATTTGGCTATCCAAAAGGAGTAGAATGATAATGCAGGATAGAGAAAAAGCATGGAAAGAATGGAAAAATATAAAATGCCATAATATCTTGAAAACATTAAGAGTGCTTTGCAATAGTACTATAAAGCAAATTAATGAAGACAAATGAACTATACTAAAATAACTTTCAGAATAATAGCAAACACAATCCTAAAAAATTCTAGACAGCTATTAAAGAAATCCTGCATCCTGGCCATAAATTCAACCCTAGCTCTGCTTCCAATAAGTCATCACTCAAAACCACAATACAATTCAACTCTTATTTCACAGACAATATTGTATCTCTAACCAAAAATTCTCTAACGTGTAATACTAACCCTGCCCAGCAACCACATATCACCACATCCACTTTCACCTTCACACTTATACCAACATCCTACATAAAACTAGTTTTAAACAAACTCAAAGCATGCTCAGCTTCAACTAATGACCTTTCAAATGAATACCTTAAAATAGCAGCTGATAGCATTGCCTACCTTGTCTCAATCCTTATAAGTAGGTCAATCCAGGAATCCCACATTCCCTCTCTCTGGAAAAAGTCACACATTATCCCTCTACACAAAGGAGGAAATTCAACAGATACTACTAACTTCAGATCTATAGCAATCTTATCCCCCCTCTCCAAAATACTTGAAAAAACAGTTGCTAAACTATCTCCTGCAGGAAGAACTCTTATCCCCCAACAAAAAAAAGGTTTCTGTCCTTCCCACAGTACTAACACCCCACTTCTAACCTATATACAGTTAATAACAGCAAACTAGTCTCCTCCTTATTTCTAGACTAAAGCCTTCAACACAATTTGCCACACAAACTTCTATTTCATATGTCCTCATTAGGTCTCTCTCAGCCCACCCTTCTATGGTTCAAAAGCTACCTATCCAACAGGTATCAGTCAGTAAAATGTCACTCCACTGTCTCTCCATACCTTCCAGTCACCACTAGTGTACCACAAGGTTCTATCCTTCATCTCTTCCTCTTTAACATTCTCAGCAATACCCTTCACTCATCCACACAACAGGCCTCCCTAATACAGTATCTAGATGACTCCACACTCATTTTCACATCTAACAATGTGGCACACCTCCAAACAATTAGGAACCTTTAACAGCAACTGAAACATGGCTTTGTAACGTAAGTATGCTCAACCCTAAAAAATAATAAAAAAAACCTACTAGCCCCCAAATCCCTCGCTCATGAAAAAAAACAAAATGTAAAGTCCCCTTTCTTGATAATAGAATCATTTAAGTCACTTCTCAGAGCAAATTATTAGGCATTACAGTGGATCATAATCTTAAATTCAACCTGCATATACAAAATTGTACAAGAAAAACTCATCACAAACTAGGGAAGCTTTGTAGATCAAAAAACTTTCTCACCGACTCGAGTAAAGCCACACTTGCCACTACTTATCTTCTACTCACAATTCTTTATGGTGCTCCCATCCTTATTAACCTTCAGGCATATCTAAAATCAAAACTTGAACAATGCTATAACAAAGTTGCTAAATTTGCAGCCAATACCTCTTTCAGAACCCCCTCACTGTATAGCACTAAAAAGCCTAAATTGGTTAGAACTAGCCCATCAACTAACATACACAGCTTCTTACCACCTATAAAATCATCCAGAATCCATCTTCCAGCACTAAATAGCATTCTATACAACAACATTCTTAGTCGGTCATTACAATCCAATGACAAAAAAACTCATGTCTGTCCACAATCCTATCAAATCTGCTGGACATTGTCTGTACCGGTACCATGTTACTAAGGCTTGGAACTCCATAGCTCTATCCATCAGGTCAGTATCCTCTATCTCATACTTCAAAACCATTCTGAAAGACTTCATAGCCAAAAGCTGGCTCCGTTCTTGCCCAATACAGGATAAGCTATATCTCTAAATATGAACAAATACCTTTTCATACCTTACATCTCCTTACTCTACATTCTTCATTCACTTCCTAACATCTATTAAAGTCTCTCCCCGTCTTTCTCTCTAAATATACCATAAGCCTGCTTTTCTCTCACTTCGTATTGCAATTTATGTTTGTATTATTCTAAGTTCCTTTAATTTCTCTACAAACTGGCTAAAATTTCTCTAGTAAATCATTGTCATATGGTTTGTATCTATTCTTAACCAATGCTTTCATATTATGTCTAATTTGGTATAATTACTTAAACTATATTTGTTTTTTTTTGTATTATTTTTAAAGACTGTAAAATTGTTTCTAAAATGTTTTGTAATACTTTGAAACTTTTCTCCCAGGGTCACCACTAAAAATAGGCTAGTCAGACTTTCCCAGCAATCAAATGTCAATAATAAATAAAATAAATATATGTGTATGCTTTGTAAACTGCGGTAAACTATTATCACAGTCAAATGCTTTGTAAGCAGCTTTGGGGCTCTTGATAATCCAGAGGGTGAAGGAGAAAACTGAAAATTTGAACCAGACACTGAAAATCTTAAAAAAAGCATGTGAAATCCTTGTGAACTGAAAGTTACTGTTGTATAAGTTGCATTAACTCATAACACTAGATTTTTGAACTTTTCACTGCTTCTGTAGCCTTTAGGCTATAGGGGTTGTGTCTTGCCCAGGACACAACAAATGGGCATCTTCCAAAAGCTCTGGCTCCAACCCTCCCTTCTATTCTGACTGCTGATTTCTCAGGCCTAAGGAGGGAAAATCTGCATTCACAGTGGAAAATCTTCAGGATTTTCTTGCCTTAAAGTTAAAGGTAGCCTACTCATCCTGAATTAAACAAACAAAAAACAACCCTATACACCACAAGGGGGATGGTGGGTGGGTGGGTGGGTGCAGCTACTACAGCAATGAGGAATTGGACCAGCTACTGTTATGTGGAGGTGCAACTTACACATTTGTACTATGTTCATCATTCCTACTGTTGCAGTAGCCTTTAGGCTCTATGGGTTGAATACCAAAGCCTATCCAACCTAGGAGGCGGAAGGATATAGATTCATGAGCTCCTGGAGAATGATCCTAGTAAAGCCAGTCCTGGATCTAGGCAAAAGAAGTCAGTATGTAATTCCTTGTACAGATATATACAGAGGACCCTGTAGCTGTCTCTAGAAAGCATATAGAGTCCTTCCCTTTCCAATATACCATCAAAGATGACAAGGTCCTCAGGCAGTGTGCCTGAAAGATGCGTATAATTGTGGGTATAATACATGGCAATAGCTGAGGACAGTTGACTGAAACAGCCTGTTTGACACAGGTTGTCCTTTCTTGGTCCCAAGATAAGAAATACATAGCGGACTGGCTTTTCTAAAGGACTAGGTTTTGTCAATGTAGTACCTGAGCTGCCTATGCATGTCCAGAGTATGAAGTCTTTTTTCCATGGGTCCGAGGATTATAATAGAATCTTGGGAGATTACTGGCCTGATTCAAAGAAACTAAAACAATCTTGGGCATGAATGGCAGACTTGTTCTTACTGATATCCTATCCCAAAAGCAGACCAAATAGGGAAACCCACCAACAGAACTTGCAACTCAGACATTCATCTTGAAGATGTCAGAGCAAAGAGAAAACCAGTTATCCATGTAATGACTTTTAAATCTACCTGATGTGCAGGTTCAGACTGAGATGTGGCTAAGTTTTCCAGCAAAAAATTAATATTTCTTGAAGAAAACTTGTTTGCAAGGTGATCTCACTGAAATACTCTTATCAGATACCGTTTTACTACGAAAACATTGAAAAAGGAGAAGGATCCATGGCAAGACATACTGAAGTAGCCAAAAGATGTAAATTGGCAAAGTAATAAGATGTTCAGAGGCTATTAACTCACACAAATACCTGACCACTACTAGTACAGTCCCTGATATGGCCCTGGTACTGGGTAGGCACCAAGCAGAAAAGTCTTCTGTTTTTCAAGATAAGATTTTCTAGTAGTTGGATTGCTTGCCTCCTTTATTACCTGCTGCACATCCTCTGTAAAAAGGTACCTAAAACATGTCAAAATCCAGGCAGATAATTCAAGAAGTTTTTAGACTGGAGTATATCTAACCTATATCTTATATACTATATATATTATTATATATATATATTATATCTTATATACTGTCTTGTGTGAGAAGATCCAGACAGTGAGGAAGTCTGTGGTAATTGTCCTTGGCTAGCTTCATAAAAAGAGAGAACCAATATTGCAGAGACTACAAGGGGTTCACCATAAAAAATCAAAATTACCTGATATCAGTGGAAGGGGTGGAATACATAAAGAAACATTCCCTGCAAAGGAATGAAAAAGCATTTTTAAAGTTGTCTGTTTTGAAAGGAGGCCAACAGATCTGTATGAGATTTTCCCCGTAACTGGATCAATATCTGGAAGACCCCTCATTCAAACTGTATTTATGAGGCCTGTCCTAGTCCTGCTCAATTTGCTTGCAATTATTTTTTGCTCTGATGGAATGTAATACGCTAGGAGGGTTAAAAATCCTGAACAGCTAACTCCTAAGAGATCACAGCCAGCCTGTACAGAGCGTACAACATTCTGCCCTTTAGCTTTCTAAAGTATCACATTACTGTGGTGTTGTCTGCGATCATCAGGAGAGGGCCAGCGGTCCATAGATGATGAAGAGATTAAAAGGCATAGATCACAGCTCATGCTTTGGGGGTTGGTATAATGATTACGGCATTTGGCTCACACGTATAAAGTATAGGGTCTGAATGGCACCTTTGGAAGCAAAACTGTATGTAAGGTAAATCCTATGCTTACATTGTGTATAGTATGTAAGACATCCTCACCTGATGGCACAGCCTTGATTGTAACTATGTTTCCCTCATGGAAGCGATATTGGCCACTGCCTTAACATTTTCTGTTACTCCCAATTAGCGCCGATACACCACTTTCAGTAGTAGAACCTTATTCTCCATAATTGAAAAGTCTACTGATACAGCGCTTTATTAGCAAGCCTACAACCATAACCATTACAAAGTTTAAACTTATTTATCTATAGTAGTTAAGGGATCATATAGCATATCTGTATACCCAATGTCTCTGTATGCTTGATAGACTTAACATATATTGTCTACTGTCTTGATTGACTAACTACTTTCATTACTGATAGAATATAACTGCCTTAAGAGACCTTTTGTAGTAGGCTATTTTAATTGCTGCTTGTCTCTTACTGATAGTTTTTCATTTTTTACAAATGTCTGAAGCTTTCTACCTTTCCACCTGCTAAGATTTGCAAAGTTTATTAACCTATATTGTGGTTTACAGTCATAGTATTGTTAGGAAATGTGCAATTATCTGCTTGGCAAATGTTGCTTACTATTGCTGTACTAAAGTCATTTTTTTCTCCTTTACCTATTTATTTCCCCTTTGATTCCATACCAACAAGTACCTAGCTCTCTAATCTCAATATTCCTGCCTTTGGACACTTGACACCTCTTGCCTGAAGACTAAGGACCCTCTCTTACCGGCTGCTTCATCACAGTGTCTCCTACCCTTGTTCCCTAATAGTAATAAGGGAAGCAAGAAAGTATGTTATTTTCCTACATTTTCAGAAATGTATAGAGCAGTACTAATTACTTGTAGGTGGTTTAAAGGTCGCTTCTAAGCCAGGACTGCCTGCAGCCATACCTTGTAGTTTGTATTTTTCCCCACAACATTTTTTGAAATAGATTCCATAAACAGCCTCTCCCGCCTTCCCTTGACCAGACTCCCCCACTTATAATTTACCTCTGTAATCACTGACTTTTTCCACAAGGTAGCACCCTTACCCAGCTCTACCAATCCCTCTACCTTATAGCATATTCCTCACAGAATTCCTTGTCCAGTACTTTGCTTCTCTTCAGTTCACTAAGTTTTATTGCTACCTTAGCACCTTTCTCCTACCATCCCTCCCACCACTCTGCCTACCTCTCTTTGTACCTACATTACTTACCTTCCTTCAAAGCACTTTTTCTCTGATTGTTCCTCATATGCTTCTTCCTTCTCTTGTCTCTACCCGCTCCGTTCACTCTGCGGGCTCACTCCACCCCCTACCCTACCCCCAAATCCCACCCATCCCCAGTAGCCCTAAACTTATACTTCTAAAACCACACCCTCCTACACAGACAACAAATCAGGTGGTCCCACCATCCTAGATAATTGAGCCACACCTACTCTTCATTTAACCATTCTTTAACCCTAATTAATTACAATCTTAACTCAAACTTATACATCTCTTCCTGTCCTAGGCCTTTGCTAACTACCTAATATTTCCTTACCAATTCTACCATCATATCTACCAAAACTTCCTCAACCCTAACTAAATTACTACTCTGTGCCACACTCATATCTGTACTAACCTCAGCATATCTGATAACCTCCTATGAATACCCAAATATTTCTCAATTTAACCATCCAAGAAAACAAACAGTCTTACACACTTTCACATTCACCCATAATAATATCACTATTACATCCACACCTAGATACATACTAGCTAAATACCACAGACTTGCCCACATTAAATACAATAACCTAAAAACAAAAAAAAATCCGTTACAAAATCAGTAACATACATTATCTTTTGCTTTCACTAAAAAAGCATTCCTTACAGGATGGAGACATACATCCTAATCCTGGCCCACATAATGTCCTATCCACTGGACATCTCACCAACAATCCCTCCATTCCTCTCATCCCCAACAAACACCCCAACTCTCTCCTCATAGCGCATCTCAATATCCAAAGTGTGAATAACAAAGTTCCCCATCTTCATGCTCTCCTTGATGTACACTCTTTTGATATTTTATGTTTGACAGAGACTTGGCTAAAACCTAAAACACATGATAATGAAATTATCCCACCAGGTTATAACATATTTAGACTTGACCTTATAAAAAGAAAGGGAGGGGGAGAAGCACTTCTATTTAAGGATGGACTACAAGTCACCTCTATACCCTATAACCCACCAAAGGACAACCATGCTGAAGTCCTTATTTCCAACTTACAGCTTAACTCTAGTAAATCCTTATATATCTTCTGTATCTATCTACCTCCTGGAAACAATATCAGTACACTAGAGGATATTCTTAGCTGGGTCTCAACATCCTTCCCACAATAAACTATAATCCCAGGAGACTTTAATATAGACTGGAAGAACATCAATACTGAACATGCTACCTCTCATATTAACTTTCAAGGCTTCTCTCAGACCATTACCTCTCCAACAAGAATAAACAAACCAAACAAAAAAGAAAGCACTTTGGATTGAATCCTTATTAATAACTACCACCAAAATTACACAGTTGGTATCCTCCCTGATGATGTAAGTGACCACTCCTTGACCTATATAATCAGGCAAAAGTTTGATACCTCTCACCTAACTTCATATAGGACTATACAGACCAACAAGCAATTTAACCAACACCTTTTCCAGAGTGAACTCAGTGCCTGTGATTGGTCTCAATTAAAAACCCTCCCACTTGAACAGGCTGTCAAATACTTTAACTCTAAGTTCTTAGAAATCCTAGACCAGCATGCACCTAAACGTACTATCAGAACTAGGTCCAGACCTGCCCCCTGGCTTACGAATGAAACCAAGAAAAAAATCCTCCTCAGAAATAAAGCCTGGTCTAGGTGACGAACTACCAAAAATACATCAGATCAACAAATCTTTAGACGTATGAGAAACATGGCAAAAAAATAAATTCTCTCAGACAAAAAAAAAACTTTTACTGTAAAATGCAGCAAACAAACCAAAACAATCCTCAAAGATTCTGGGCAAGTATCAATAGACTCATTTATCCAGGTCACTCCAGAACACCAACCCCAACAGGTGCAACACATGAGACTCCTATCCAAACTGCCAATGGTTTCAATTCCTTCTTCACAGAGGCTATCCAGTCACTAGCCAGTCAACTAGCTCCTGATAGATACAGTCTTCTTAACTCTTCTCCCAGCTGTCTTCCTACCTTCCGATTTCTACCCACCTCAACTAATTTTATCTATAAACTCATTCTAAACCTTAAGCCTTGTACTCCTTCTGCTGACCAGATCCCAGCTGAATACCTGCAAAAAGCAGCTAAAGAAGTAGCTTACCCGATATCCATCCTGATTAATAGAACTACTAACGAGGGAAGCATCCCTGACATTTGGAAAATCTCACATATTATCCCCCTACACAATGGTGGCAACTCAGATGAATACTCTAACTATTGACCTATAGCCCTACTATCCCCCTTAGCAAAAATAATGGAAAAATGTATTCACCATCAGCTTCTAAACCATTTAATTTAACATAACATACTTGCTGAAAGCCAACATGGCTTTAGGCCATTCCACAGTACTACTACTGCCCTCTTATCTTTTACTGATACCATAAACAAAAACCGCAATAACAATGTTCTCTCTTCCTCTCTATTTATTGATCTCTCAAAAGCATTTGATATGGTAAACCACTCTCTACTTATAAATATTCTGAAATAACTCTCTCTTAATACTATGGCTGTACAGTGGTTTACTTCCTACCTCTGCAATAGGCAACAGGCTGTGCTCTGGGAGAATAAACTATCATCCCACCTTCCAGTCTCACTGGGTGTCCCTCAGAGCTCCATTCTAGGCCCTCTCTTATTCTCAATATTTATCAATGATCTCTACCTAGCTATTCCTCAGGCAACCTGCATACAGTATGCAGATGATTCAACTTTAATCTGTGCAGATGAATCTTCATCTGAACTACAATCCCTAACTCAGAAAATATTTAACGTAGTAGAGACTTGGTTCTTAAAATGTTGCCTCCTCTTGAATTCCACAAAAACAAAGCTCCTTCTCTTTACTCCTACCTGTAAGTCCATGCCTTTAGATTTCTCTGTTATTTCTAACAATGGCACACTCATATCCCCTGATTCTACCACCAAACTCCTAGGAATTACAATAGACAATTACCTCAGCTTCGATACCCATATTAATAACACTATAAAAACAGTCAGCAGAAAAATGGGCTCCCTATACAGGATCAAATACTTTCTCACTCCAACAGCCAAAACTACTATTGCCCACTCTCATCCAATCTCAACACTTCTCTATGCCTCACCAATTTACACCAACCTATCCAAGAAGAATCTTCTCAAACTAACTGCATCTTACAATAACAATGCTAGATTTGCTACTGGTAATCCCTTTAGAACTCATCACTGTCAGAATCTAAAACAACTAGGATGGCTTGAACTGCAAAATCAGCTTCATTTTAACCAACTTACTATTGCTCATACGATCCTCAACCAGCCTAACAACACTCCTATACTCTCAAACCTCATTACTCCGTATAAAAATCTTAATACCTTACACTGTGCTAACAAACTTCCACTTAGCATTAGTAAGTTTAACAACATGGCAGGTAACTCTCTTTTCTCAAACACAACTGGGAAATACTGGAACCTTCTACCTAGTGATTTTACTTCACTTCCTTCCCTACCCCACTTCAAACAAAAACTCAAAATATACCTTAGAACACACTGGTTATGCCCTTGCACCAACCCTGACTAACCCACTACCTCTGTGACTAAATTTCTCCTAACTCCACTCTGACTTTAATGCAATGCTCTTTACTGCAAACCTTGCAAGAATTGTAAACCCGCATACAGTTATGATCTACCTCACATGGATATCTTGTTCAATATGTTGTAAATACTCTTATGCAACCATTCTCAAGAATTGTAAACCTGAAAAAAGTTCAATCTACATCATGTGAATATCTTGTTCTATATTTCTATATTATTGTAAATATTACTCTGCAAAGTACTGTAAAATGTCTTGTATCATCTGCTATGTTAACTTGATTGTAACCTTACAAACACTGTTTTGAATTTGTAACCTTATACATATTGGTATAATGGATCTGTCTTGGAGCTTTTCTCCCCAGGCCTCTACTGAAAATGGACATATATCCAGTTGGACTAGCCAGGTCAACAAATGTAAAATAAAATAAAAAAAAAATAAATAAAATAAACAGAATTAAAATGGCCCACAAGGGCAGTTGGCCTACCATTTACTTATCCAGGATGCCTCCTAAACAGCTTGAAACATGATCTATCAGGATCACCCGAGTCACTTTTCAACTACAGCCTCAAAACAGACTTTGTACCACAAGACTGGAGGACTACAACAGTTATCCCACTTCATAAGGATGGACCATCAACTGACCCTAGAAACTACAGACCCCATTAGTATGATAAGTCTAATACACAAAGCTATAGAACAAATTATCATAGAAATGAACAACAAAGACATAGGTAGCCTTCAGACACTGGATCTAAGCCAGTTTAGCTTAGTTTGTCAAGAGAAGGTCATGCCTACTAAATGTGGTGGATTTCTTTGAGAAGATCACCAAGGCAATGGATGAGAGGAAAACCATGCATACCACCCACCTGGACCTGGCAAAGGTGTTAGATACAATATCCTACTCAGGTATACTGGGCAAACTCACAAAACTGGGCGTAATTCCCTACATAACTCAATAGATTGCCAGCTGGTTCACAGACAGGATCCAGGAAGTCAGGATTGGTTATACCACTTCTACTAGGAGATAGTCACCAGTGGGGTACCTCAGGACTCCATGCTGGGACTGCGTCTATTTGGCATCTATTTCTCGGAGGTAAAGGCTAATGTCCAGGGCCATTGGCTGACCAAGTTCACAGATGTCTGCAAACTGGGAGCTATCATAGATTCCCCCCATGACACAAACATCTTATAAGAGGGGCTAACACAGACAAATGACTGGTGTCAAAGTAACAGACTATTTATTATTTATTTATTTTTATTTTATTTTACATTTGTTGACCAGGATAGTCCGACTGGATTCATGTCCATTTTCAGTGGAGGCCCAGGGAGAAAAGCTCCAAGATAAACAGATACATTAATAACAACGACATCATATTTCACATAATATAGAAAGAATGTTACAGATATGGTATTTACAAAGAATACTTAAGCAAACAGGAATATACAATTTCACAAGTGTGAGTTACCCCTGGTAACCGCCAGGTGAAAAAATTATACAGTAATTAGGTTTATTTCCACTGGTAACAGTCAGGGGAAAAATTATACAGTAATTAGATTAGTTGTATTCACATTCTTGATGAGAGTTAGCCAGGCTTGTTACAGTGGCAAGACCAGTTTAGTGCTAAGTGTTGTTTAAGTTTAGTTTTAAATTGGCATAGGAAGGAGAGCAAGGTAATGTCGGCCGGAAGTAGGTTCCAGGCTCTGCCTGCAGAGTTTGCAAAAATTGAATAACCTGCTACATTGTTAATTTTGGTTGTCTGAACAAGTAATCTATTTGAGGATCGAAGTAGTCTTGGATTGTTACAGGGGGTGATAATATTTTTAAAAGCAGGTCTATTATCTGGATTATAAAGGATTTTGTTGACCATAATCAGTAGGTTATATTGGATTAGACTGGGAAGTTCAAGCCACCCAAGCTGTTTAAGGTTGATGCAGTGATGTGTTCTAAAGGGTAGGCCAGTGGCAAACCGGGCAATGTGATTGTAACAGGTTGACAGTCTATTGAGTACAGTCTTGCTTAGATTAGAGAGAAGGGGGAAGCATATATTAGTGTTGAAAGCACTAGAAAAAAAGACTAAAAATAAATGTCAAGAAATACATTATTGTGCCTTTTGGAGAAACTGCTACCCAAACTAATTACTCCATAGATAAGACACCCTTAGAGGTGACCCAGTAGTCAAGGATCTGGGAACATATGCAGACAGTAATCTGGCCTTTTACCAACATTTGGCCAAAGTAATAAAAAAATCTTTTTATGTTGCCCAACTTAAAAGTAAAGGAATGGCATCCAGGTCCAAGAAAGTCATAGTGCTGCTTTATTCAGCCCTTATAAGACCCATCATTGAGTGTAATCCCCCGTTCAGGAGGTACCTGACAAGACATATGCAACAGGTGGAATACCCACAAAGGTTCCTTACCAAGAGAATACCGGGTATAAATACCCTGTCTTATACAAATTGCTTTAAAGCCCTATCTATACACTGTCTCCTACAGGTTACTGAGAGATGATCTATGCCTGGCATACAAGGCACCCTCAGATCCGGCTCTGATAAACTTTTTGCACACATACAAAATGAACACCACTGCAACAACTAGATCCAAAGATTTGCATTTTTCTTGTGACATAATAAGACATTTTGGCGAGAAAGACATGTATCTTAAAGGATTCCCATGTCTGGAACAGGATCCCCATCCATGTGGAGCAGAGTCCATCCCTTATCCTATTTAAGTATACTCTTGACCAATGTATGAGAAACTGAAAATTCACTCTAGGTCTGGTCCCTATGTCTCTGATAGGCAGAGGCAGACAGTAATATCCAAACTAATATATCTCCCATGCAACCTCTAGAAACTACCTAACTCATTTGGGTTGGATTGCACTGCTTGGCTTATAAAGGCCCTGGTGGTTGTTAGCCTAGTATATACCTATGAACTTATGAACCTAAGAACCTATTTCTTTTAAAATAATGTGCTTTGGTCTGCCTGAAGAATCTGACAGACCTTGTACCTTTGCCTCTTAAGAACTGCTGCTCAAGAAAATTCTGAGGCATCTGTGGTTGAGGAGAAAAGGGGAGGGTACGTAATTGCTTATATTTTACCCTCCATCAGTGAATTTCCATTAATACAAAGCCTAAGATAGGTATCTTAAGTTTCGGATGCAAGTGTTGAGTCCATGTTTTTTTTTTAGATATCACAGATTCTCTCAAATATACACCGTAGCAAGAGGAATTATGAGACTCTTGGATGCCATAAATCCAAAATCCTGAGAAACCCTCTGGCTGAAGTCAGGAGACTAAACTGAGAAGTTCAGGAAGGTTTCTAGGTAGAACTGGACTGTCTTCTGTTTCAAAAACTTTTGCTGCAGAGTGTCTGTAAAACAGCCTAAAGGTTAATCTTGTATGAAGTGATCAAGGCAGACTTCTGACTGTTTATCTGGAATCCCTGACTGATCAGAAGAGTTGCAACTCTTGTTAAGGACTCTCTATATCTGGGAGAAAATGATGTAAAGATACACAAGTCATCGAAATAAGAAAGGAAAAAATGAGTGCCATTCAACGTGCTATAAGCTACAACTGAAGAAAGACATTTTTCAGGCACTCTTGAAGCAGCAGATAACACAAGGAGTAATGCAGAGACAATTAAATAGTATGGAAAGACTTAAAACTGGTCTTAAAGAAGGTTCCTTCTTAGGCATAAGAATCATTGTGAAATAGATGCCTTTGCCCTTTGAGTAAATAACACTGGCTCTAGGACTTCTAGGGTGAACAAAACTGAAGAACCTGAGAAAAATTCTGTTCAATTCAGACAGTGGGGAGGAAGTCCATAAAACACAAATCCCCTGAATCTGGATAAAGTAACCAACGATAAAAGTATAATGTTCCAAAAAAGCCACCAACTCGTTGGAATACACGCGGCAAAACAACACTTTAATAAATGTATATATTTTTACTATTTTTTATTAAAGTTTTGTTTTGCCGTGTGTATTCCAACGAGTTAGTGGGGAGGAAGTCCCCTGAAAGAATGTTTTTGTATCCAATGTCAAGTGTATCTCTCCTGAAACACTTTTAACTCCCATAAGTCTGTCACAATCGCTTGCCCAATGGGAAAGAACAGATCTAGTTGTTGGGACAGGTCTTAAGAGACTGAGGCAGGATGGGATTGGAAAAGAAGGATGCGTGCTGGCATAGCCATTCTGAAATTTAATACCATCCCTTTATTGGAAAGATTCCTATTTGTTATTATTCCCCTCCTGCCATCTCAATTTGTTTCTTAGACAAGAAAGAGGATCTGGAAGATTCAAAGGGGGGTGGGGGCTGAACAATCCTAGAGACTCCGTAAACAAATTTCCTTCTTTCATCAATTTTTTTGGTGGACCTGAGTAGCAGATGAGCCAAATAAAATGAAACCTTTTCCTCTAAAGTTAAGTAAATTTCTGAATTCTTACCCAGGCATACCTCCTCAAACAATAGGAGATGTAGAGGCCCTATATGCAGAATCTGCACAATCATATATACCTTTAAGGCATGTTTAGATATTAGAGACATGTCACAACAATAAGACAGAGATAGGCATGAACTTGCACACAAAGGAATGATAGCTAAGAATTCTATTTTACCAAGCAGAAAAAAAAATCTAATATCAAATCTGTCCCTAAACCTTCCCCTCTATAACCACAGGGGAAGGAACAAAATGGGAAAAAAAGCGTTTATTAAAGAAACTTTATCTGTTTCTATGGGGACTAAAGATTGTGAATCAGGACTGTTACTGGCAGTATAACATGCCTTCTCCACAGAAGAGGAGAACATGCAGAATGAGGTAAAAGAACTTATAACATATTATAAAATGTCTTCGGTGTGGTGGGAACAACCATTAGTTCCATTAAAAACACCTCACCCTTCCTGACAAAAATTAGGGAGAGAATTACAGAGAGAAGCAGAATGTAAGAAAATACCACTATTGTCAGTGGGTCTTGATGCAGATAAAACACTTGGCAGAGTAACCTAGGATTTTATGAGTATTTTGGACACCCAGATACAATAATAAGGTTAATTAGGAGGATATACGAAGGATGGGAGGCAAGAATTAAAGTGTGTGTGGGGGGTTCCAAATAAGATTTGTTTTAACAAAGGAACCACTCAGGGGTATCCTCTTTCAGTTTTGTTATTTGCTTTATATTTAGAGCCATTGGCAAAGAAAATAAAGGCTCAGAAATTCAAGGATACAATTGGTATGGTAGTTAAGAAAAATTGGTTTTAGCTGCAGATGATATTATTTTGTACTTGATAAATCTAGAAAAGGACGAATCAGTGTTGTGGAACATCCTGAGACAGTTTCAAGTCTTTTTTGGGATATAAATTTAATGAACATAAAATAAAGGCAACAGCCACAAATTATATACCTATGACTTGGATCAGCAATGCCTATACTTATGGGGACATGATAAAATGAAGTATTTCAGAGTATGGATTAAAAAGCCTTCTGTTATGGTAGCTAAATATATATGGGAAGAGACTAAACTTAAAAACTGGAAACTCTTCTTTATGTACATGGATAGTAAGATATAATCTGTGAAAATGTTTTTAGTCCCATATACAGGTCAGGCATATTTTATTAACCAAAGGAAAAGTGGTGGACAATAATCAATAAAAAGAGTTGAAGGAATTTATCTGGGAGGGAAAGAGGGCAAGAGTTAAATGGGATAAGTTGATCCTCCCAATAGAAAAAGGTGGTTTAGGATTAGATGACTTAATGGGATATTTTACAGCTTCACATTTAAGGATCATACACATAACACAAGCAGAAAGCTATAATTCAAAGTGGAAAGGGCTGATGATGAAGCGGAGGGAGTTAAAGGAATAAGGAGACAGTGAGGTTTTAGATGCAGACCTTTAAGAAGGATAACAACAATAAAGAATATATTCATAAAGTTGCAGAAAGTATTCTAATAACAAAGCCAACACATTAATGGAGAAAGGAGATTTTGCCTATAGGGATGACGGAAAGTAGGAGTACAGAAAATAGAAACAGGGTGCTTGAATTCACTGGAGAAAACTGGCAAAGGAACCAATGTATTGCAAGCAAATAACTAAAGAGAGAATGGTAATAGGGTGGGATAAAGCCAAGAAGTATGGACTGCAGGTTAGAGACTGCCTTCCCTATTAGGGACTGGCATCAGAATATAGGTAAACAGAAAGGGATAGGAGAGTCCTAAGTAAAGGACCTGCTTTGGTAGACTTTTTAGTCAAATCTAGAACAGCAGCTGCTATTAAAAAGGGGATAATTTGTACGGCATATAAAATATTGCATGATAACTAAATCAATCAGAGGATGTTAAAAAGGATTAGGAAGATAGATTGGAAAAGGAATTTACAAGTGAAAATGGGAGGGCATACGTATGCCTCCCAAGTATGCAACACAATCCAGAAAGTTTAGTATTTTTCTTTTGAAAGTGTTTGCATAGGTATTTTTACCCCAAGCAGACTTCAAAGAATTTTCCTCAGGTAGATAGTAAATGTTGGAGGTGTGATGGAGCAGCAACAGGTAACTAGGAACATGCTTTTGGGAGTGTAATAAGCTAGGAAAGTAAAAAATGTCCTATAGAGTACTCTTGTCAGAATTATTGGAGAAGAAAAGAGCTGCAACTAAGTAAATGATTCTTTAGAGCTGGGGCACAAGTAAGGACTTAAGTTTAATTCTGTTGACTGCCAACAATTAGTTACTAGAAAATGGAAAAAAAATTGTAAACCATCTGTATTAGAAGTACTGACCATTGTAAGAGATAAAATAATTAGGAGACGGATATTTGGAAAAGGGAAGGAACAAATTATATAAAAATAAAGTTGTGGGAACAATACATGCAGACTAATGTGCAGGAGGAGGAGGAGTGAGATTTAAGGGAATGCAGGAATTGAATGATTTATGTAGTAATGGACTGAAAGACAGTTGTTATACAGAAAGAGAAGATGTAATGTATAATGTGTGCAAATGAAAAAAGTGTTAATATGGTTCATTTTCTCTTCTATTAATGTACATGTGCTTATGTCTTGAGCGATATTTTAATAAAAGTGTTTACAAAAAACAATTAGGGATATAAATTACCTCCCAAGTAGGTCTGAAGACTTTCTTCCACAGGTACATTTCAAGTGATCCTTTAAATAAGTAAGGAAGGCTGTTTAACAGGACTAACTGATTGTACCAATTTCTTAGCTAAGGTAAGAAAATCGTGTTTACTTATAGATAGCATGTCTTCAGGTGTACAATGTTTAACTTTTTGTTTTATATTAATAGGTATCTTCTGCAACTGACTAGGACAGGAATCTGTCCCTCTACAAGAGGAGATCTCTTCCCTGACATACCCAGTAACATCTCACCACAAAACACCATGTACCTGTAAAGATGGTTCTCCCATGCCCTCTCCAGACACTGGAAGAGGACATGGCTAACCCTTGGTTTATGGTGGCTGGAAGGACTATACCAGAGGATGTCAGAGAGGTAAATGAGTGGTCTGAGGAACAAGAAATGGCCACTGCAGCATCACCCACTATTGGCTGAGGAGGAGACTGGACCCATGTGGTCACCAACTGCAGAGGTTCAACCAGCAGGAGCATGCAAGATTATGTGCTGTGAAAGAGGAGGACACATCAGATGTGGTTAGGATTGCTAGAATGAGCCATTTAGAAGATAAGTTGTCAAAACTTTATACAAGCACCACATTTAGACTTTCCCCTGTCCCTAAGCAACAGTAATTAACAAGCAGCACAGTGAAATCTTATCAGAACCCCTTAGAAGTAAAATTATTCCAACAGAAAAAAAATGGCGGGTAAGTTGTCATAGTGTTAACGCAATGTAATGCAATGTAAATGCATAAACAGTACACTAAAATCCTGTCAGAAACATCTTAGAAGCAAATTTTAGTCTGATAAAATAAATGTCAGGAAGTTGTCACAGTGTGAATACAAACACTACATGCTCTGTCATTATCTCTGCTCAAATGAAACACTCCCCACACAAACTTTTGTAAAAAAAATGTAAATGTTTGCATAAGTGCCACAGTATATTTCTATATTAAATAAGCCCTCACACAAGCTGAAGCTAAAAACCATGGTCCCAGACAGGCAACAAATGGTAATTAAGAAATACTGTGCTTCTTAAAGGGACCACATCTTATATCCCAAAAGTAATAGAAACTTGTAAAAAGAAAACTCTGGTGATGTCCAAGAAAAATCACCAACAGCTTTAATGGAACAAACAATGAAAGCACAATAATTACATCTGAAACGACTGAACTGACTGAGCGCTTTCACCCAATAAGGGCTTCTTCAGAGTCAGTTAACAAAACAATACAAAGCCTTTATCAATGAAATTCAAATCACATTGTAGCCAATGAGCATTTCTATACAATAAATTTGTTGTCATTCTCTGAAAAGTAACCCCTACTGGTACAACACAGTTTCACATATTAAAAAGATTTTTTGACATCAAATAAAGAACCATGAAAAATGTTGTCTCTGAATATTCTTCCAATAAGAACCCCTTACTATTCCTTGTTGTTAAATTACAAAGCTTTCAGATACTAAGAGCTTTGTGTTTTAGTATACATGCCAAGGATAAAGTGTCATTGATGTCAGGTGGTGTACTGGCATCCAATCTAATTTGCCATAAACACTCTCTAACTTCAAGCATGTTTTTGTAGTCTCCACCAAAGTCTCTAGTATAAAGTCTGTCAATAACAAAAAATATAAATTTCTTGTAGTTGGTACAAGCCTTACTGTGACTAAATAAAGAATTTGTTGACTTTTTATTTTTAATGTCCCTGATGTGTTCCAGTATCCTTTGTCTTAATTTTCTTGTGGTCATACCACCGTAAAACAAGTTGCCACGTAAATGACTATATTGGTGTTGCAGTTACAATAACTGGGACTCATCAGGGACCTTTTGTAATTACCAGTTTGAACATAAGGACCATCATTAATATATTTGCAAGCTTTACAATTTCCACATTTAGCCATCCTTGCAGGTTTGTGACTTGTGGGTTTGGGTATTTTTTTCCAAAAGTTCTTTGATGTTTAAACCCCTACTATTTATAAATTTGGGACCGTCTCCCAAGGTGTTTAGCATGTCTGTAGAAAATATGTTGTGCCATCCTGTTTGAACAATTTCCTTTACCTTACCGGACATGGTGTTGTGTTGTAACACCATGCGTATCCAAATATCATTGGGTTCATACGGATGTCTAAAATCCTTTCCTAAGTCTCATGCTTTATCTAATAATATAGGTTTAAAGTCAGTTCCCCTTCTATGAATAATATCATGTTTAGTTGAAACCAATAAGTCCATGGGGTAACCTCTTTCCTTAAATAACCTAGTGAGTATATCCACTTCTTCTAAAAATGTCCTGTCCTCACATATTATACGGGATGCCCTGATCAACTGGCCTTTTACTACATTTTTCTTGACATAATGTGGATGACAACTCTCAAAATGTAAAAAGGTGTTGCTATATGTCTTTTTACTAAATAGACTAGTTTGTATCCTCCCTTCTCTAATGTATAAATGTAAGTCCAAAAAGTCAATCGAGCTGTTGTCCACCTTGCTGGTGAACTTCAAAAAAGTTGTAGTATGATTTAAATAGGCTATAAAGACATCTAGTTCGTCACGGGAACCCTTCCATAAAAACAATATGTCTGGAATCCCTTTCAGAGGGCACAGGATTTTTAGCCATAGAAGCTTTAGCTCCCTTAGGACCCTGGGAAATTGCTTCTGGGTCAGCCACAGGGCTTTTATAAAGGAATTTGTGTGAGTCAGGTACTCTGTAGTATCTGTCTGGTTTGGCTGGAGCAGGAGGTAGAGAGTCTGGATTTAAACTAGACTCCAAGTAAACATCATCCACAATATCTAAAACTGGAGGGATAGTAAGAGGTCTGTGCTGGGGTAGTAAAAGGAACTCTCAGAGCCTTTTCTTAGAATCAGAGTAGTCCTGGCCTTCCCAGTGGAAATGTTCCCTCATGGTATGTAAAGTTTCCCCAAAGGAGTAGTCTTCAGGGGGAGATACTGAGGGAATAGAGTCTTCAGCATCAGAGTTTTCATAAGGTGGAAAAGTGTAATCCTGTTCCTCAAAAGAATCTGAGGAAATTGAAACCTGGTCAGAGGAAGCATAATCCTCCTCTTGTCTTGGTCTTTTATCAGGAGGGGGATGGGAACCCCTGATTAGGGTAATCAAATCTTCAGCCATCCTAAGCATCTGTTTCTTAGGCATGGGCCTTGAACTGTAGACTGATGTACAGTCTTCTTAGGTTTAAAAGGAGTTTTAAGCTTAGCATAAGATTTAATGGTGAGTGTAGTCGGTCTGAAGACACCTTCTGCAACCGAAGGTGTTTCCACTGCACCGGGGTCTACTTCTGCTCCGGTGTCGGAAGATGGCTGCGTCGGCCTAGTAGACTCCACTTGAGAATCCACAGCTGTCTGGGGTTCCAGTTCTGCGGTCGTCAGGGGCTGCGTAGGCACCTCACTGAAAACCGGAGAACCGGCGACAGGCCCAGCAGAGGCCTCGGAGTCTGGCTTGTTCCTAGGTTGCCTGTCCTTATCCTTGCGCTTTTTATGTATGCCGGTCGTCGGCTGCTCCAACGGCATGATATAATTAAATTTCCTACCAAAGTAATGTCGTGCGAAGTCAAAACGGCATTTGATAGTTCGTTTATTAAACCTAGCACAAAACCGACAACCTGTGACGTCGTGGTCTGGGCCTAGGCAAGGAATACGATAGGAATGGAAGTCCTTATGAGGTATTTGCTTCCCACAAGAAATTCAATTGTTAACTTTTTCCTGACATCGGACTGAGGCAAGAAAAGGTTCCCCCAATGGGGTACTTAGCTTTATCGAAGACTTCGGACTGAAATTCGAATCGAAAATCTCAGGTGTCGGCCGACCGGCACCTGCGAACTGCTTCTGCTTCGGGCACCGCGCGGCAAGAAAGACTGAAGAAAATGGCGTTGGATGCCTCTTATATACCCCTGGCGCACTGACGTCAGGGAAGAAGCGACAGCAACTGACGCCGGACCAAGACTTTGGAATTCAGGCCGACTGCGGGACCACCTGACGGCAGGATAATCCAAATGTGATGACTGCAGCAGAGTAACACGATGAACATCTCTTCCAAAGCAGTATTCTCTAGAGACTCAGATTCACAATTTTCCAGTGTAGAAATGTTAGCGGCATAATCCAATCCTATGTCCTGCACATCAGATGCTGAATCAGAATCTGAGGGGGAAGGAGATCTTCTCCTTTCAGACTGCATAGAAGATTCACATTATAATGACTGAAATGCTTTAAGTAAACTGTTAGCAAAAGAAATGGGACAAAACAGGGGACATATGTTTGACTTTATGCATTCTTTTTCTGGGAGTACCTGTCAAAAAAGAACGCTTTGATGTCCAGTTATTTCCCAAGGAATATAATTCCTCAGTCAAGGTCTGAAAACGGTGATGTCCTCCCATTCCTCCAGTCTTGACAAGAGTGGTTCTCCCCTGTTCAAATTGGATGAACAAGCTAGCTTGGAAAACCTGCTTATCTCTTGTCTCTTAGTGGTTTCACAAGGAGCAATGTTGGATTAGTTGACAAACAGCCAGCCAGCCAGCCAAAGGGCTCAGATACAGATAGAGTAATCTGCAGAAGGCCAAGCCTGAGAGAAAGATGGAAGAAAAACAAATGCCTTTATATTTGGAAACTGGACAGAGAATATCTGAGGAACCAGTACTTTGTTCCATGACTCTCTGAGTCAAGAGTCAAAGCCTTCAATTTTTTTATTTTCTAAATATAAGAGAATAGAACTATACATACTCCTATGAGTTTTTTTATTATTTACTTATTTATTTGACATTTGTTGATCGGTAAAGTCTGACTGAGCCAAAGCCCTTTTTCAGCAGAGGTCTGGGGAGAAAAGCTCCACTTACAAAAAACATCTTTAGTCAATACAATAGTGTAACATTCAAACATTACAGATATAAAGCATTTTAACACATCTACTTACAAAATTTTCATCTGAGAAGTAATACTAACAGCATGTAGCATGGTTAGATTATAGGAAATGAGTAGTGAGGAAACACTGTTGCACTACAGTACATGAGAGCAATTTGTACATATAAGAAAGGGTAAGACAGAGGTAGGCTGTTAGAATTGCATACTTAAAGAGAAGGGAGTAATTTCAGAAGAGATGTAAGGTAGGTATACATGAATAGCCAGTACGGAGGGGGAAGAGTATGGTGAGAAGAAAAAAAGAGTAGAGAGGACAGAGGAGCAAAAGTGTGGAAAGAGTCAGGCTACAAGAGAAAGGAGGAATGGGGAAATAAAGATAAGTGGGAGAATTAAGGTAGAAAGGAAGGAAAGGGGAGAGGGCAAAGGTTTGCTTTTAGGGTGGATTTTTACAGGGACATATCCATGAGATACTTAGGTGATGTTTTAAAGCATTCTTGAATTCGTGAATCTGGTTACTTTTTCTTATGGACAAGGGGAGCTTGTTCCAAGATAGGATAGGTAAGTAGCTATAGAATTTTTGTCCTGTAGATCTTTTGGATTTGTAAATATCAAGGTAAAATTGATCAGAGCTCCTAAGAGTTACTGGTGGTGTACAGAGGGAGACAAGAGATAAGATGTCAGGACAAGAGAAGGAATTTAGGAACAAAAGACATACAAATTGAACAGGACTGAGTCTTGTGTTCTTCCCCCCAACAAAACATACAGGATTTGTAGTGCTCTTTATAAGGAATGTGGAGACCACACACACACACACACACACACACACACACACACACACACACACACACACACACACACACACACACACACACACACACACACTTTCTCTTAGCCATACATACTGTTGAAAAAGTTAAACATTTCTCACAAAATTAGGAGGGCAGTCCCCAACAGGGTACTTCTGTGCCTGCTTTTCAAAACTAGTGCACTGACTGGATGCCAGGAAAAAAGAAATGTAGAGGACCTGAAGGAAAATCAGCTACAAAACGCAACGGAAAAAACACTGAGGAAAGTACTGTGGCTGTTCAGCAAAAAATATTACAATCTCCATAAATGACTTCCAGTACCCTATTGGAAAGTATACAGCAGCTCCACACAGACCTGACTAAAATAAATGAAACACTGATGGAATGTTTCAACTCAAACAATAAAATGCGGGAGAAAAATGGAAGGAGCTTTAAACAGATATTCAGAGAAGGTGATAAAATTGCAAAACTCAGAGACTGAAATGAAGAAAAATCTGGCCGAATATGAGACCACACAAGAAGAGATGTTTAAAAAAATAATAGAATTAACGGACACAGCACAGAGGGAAAACCTGAGATTATCTGCTGTACCCGAGAAGTTGGAATGACCAGACTGTATTAATTTTATGAAAGCACAAATAAGCAACTGGAATGGTATTCCACAACAGGAATTGTTAATTAAAAGGGCACATTGTGTGTATGCTCCAACCTGGTTATGAGAAAATAAACCTAGCCCTTTAATAGTAAAAATGTAATCTTAGCAGCAGAAGGAGTTAATTCTGATAAAACTGTGGCAGAAGGACAAAGTACTAAAAGTGTGAGACAGCAGAGTGTTTGTGGTGAATGACTACTCATTATACACCAGGCAGAAGATGAGTACATTTATTCCATTATTCAGGGAATGTTGAGAAGCAGGTGTGAGAGTCAAACTGCTGTACCCAGCTATCTTCAAAATATTTTTCTCTGGAGGAACAAAATCAGTTTTTGATGAACAACATGCTAAGGAAGAAATACAAAAGTTTGTCCAACAAAATGTGAGCTGTGAAATAGAAGGATATTCTGCTTCTTGTTCTTCTGGTAATAAAGACCACAGACAGACTGTGCCAGTGAAACCTTTCCCAGTGTTTCAACAGAAAATGCATGAGAGAGGGAAAAGAGTTGACTAGAAGAATCATGAGTACATTGTAAATGAAACAGTGATAGATGGAGATGAACATGAATAGAACAAGAAAATCTGGAAATATTAAAAGTTTTTGACTTTGTAAAACCTGTAGGGGACTCTAAAGCATATGCCCTACTTCGTGCCATTCATGTTCAGAAAAATAGGGGGAATAGGAGGGAGAAAGTTAACTGTAAGTAAAAAAATTCTTAAATAGTACTGTTTAAATAGTGCATGATTTTCTTTGCATGTTCTAAATAAAGTTTTTTTTCAGTTATTTTTAAGCATAATGGGGATACAAATGTAAACAGATGTTTCTCTATTTTCTTTTTTTTCTTTCTTTCTCCTTGTTCAGTTTTAAGAAATGTATGCACTGCAATGTAAAAAAAAGATCTGGCTAAAAGAGCATGGCAAAAGAAAACTTTCTGTGCTTTTTCTTAGTCTTGCATAAGGGAATTACCAGATTAAGGACATTAGCTAAATCTATGAACAAGCCTTAAGAAAGCAAGTAAATTAAAAATAATATTGAATATTATAAGGCATTTTTTCCTCGTAAATAGTCTTATGTCTGGCTCTTGTGTATCTAGCAGACAATCTGATAAACAGAAATGGCTTGAAGAAAATGTTTTCTGAAAGCATTCAAGTGTTTCCCAGCTGAGATAAAGATAAGACAAAACCAGGCAGCACTTAATAGAATCACAGGCTATAACATTCATCTTAGAATGGATAACCTTTATTTTAGGTTAGCTAGAGTCTGTATGTGCAGCTATCAGTTTGAAACATTTATTCCTGTTAGGAAGGTAAAACCTCAATATTTCAAGATGTGCATAGCTTTGTGCGTTACTGTTAAGTTAATATGTTTTAGGGGGACACTGAGGATGTGTGTATATTTTTGTTTTCAATAAAACAAAAATTTCTGTATAATGTGACATAGGCTCAAATGGAGATGGCAAGAAACAACTATATAAAAGATTAACCTGCCACACAGTACATGCATGTAATACAAATGCTGGAACTAGGCATTTAACAAAAAAGCTGTTATAAATAAAAGGTGGGACTAATAATTTCTCAAGAATATAATGCTTTCTATAATGTCTTTAAACATTAATAGTCTCACAGATAAATACAAAAAAAAAAGAGTAGTGAACTATATTAAAAATACAGAGTGCAAATAGCTATGCTACAGGAGACACACTTGGAGAGAAATTAACATGTGAATTTGATAAAGAAAAATTTTCAGGGTGGTTATTCAGTGAAATACGTGGGAGCAAGGAAGACAGGACCACTTATATTAATTGCAAGATGAGCTCCAATAGTAACAGAAGAAGGTAAAAAAGACAATAATGGTAGATTTGTAGTACTAAGGGGCTACTGGCAAGGGAGGAGGATTATACTGGCATGTATTTATATTCCAGAGAAAACTGCTATAATGGACATTAAAGAAAATTCTGGGAGAAATAATCAGCTTTCAGCAAGGAATATTACTTATTGGTGGGGATTGATTTGCAACAGGGAATATGTGTCTGGCGGGCAGAAGGGAAAATATAATAAAGGAGGGTAGATTTTTAAAAAAATTATAAAACTATATGGAATGGAAGATGTGAATTCAGTACTAAGAGTTCAAAGTGAATTTACATTTTATTCCCCAAGATACAAAAACTGGGCTACACTAGACAGAATTTAAATTTCACAAGAACATGTGCATTTAACTGAAGATCTTGATACACACCCAATAACTATTTCAGCTCATGCACCAATACTAACTAAAATAAAAACACAGGGTAATGAAATAAAAATGATACACTGGTGCTTTCCCACCTATCTGTTGAAAAGAGAGGAATTTAACAAATGGGTAGTGGAAACTATTCAGGAGCTATTACAGAAAATAAAAATTTCTTCTGAAAACATAGGTAGGGAGTGGGATAAAATTAAATGGAGTTTAAAATACAGTTGAAATAAAAGAAAGGGAGATATGGTTAAGAAGTAACACGAATTAGTAACAAAAAATGAAGCAATCCAACCAAGAATCCAAAAGAAGGAAGCAGAAGTGAAACCAAGTTTCTTTTACTCCACAACGAGTGCTTTCATCTAAATTACGTTGACTTCATCAGGAAAAAACTGCCACTGTGCACACAAACTCTTTAATGACAAGTAACAAGTCACATGTCACGTTAACAAAGAAGTTGGTTAAATTAGTGTGCCCTCTCTGCAATTAAAATAACCCTTTACATTTTTTTGAAATACCATACACATTGTTAAGTTTAATCATAAAAATACAATCAAGTTTTTGTGCAGCCCAAATACTTTTTAAGTAAAAACTCTAAAGCACCTATTATTAGTGTGCAAAACACACTAAGCCTCTAAAAGCCTTAACAGTTAACCAAGTTTAGCTAAAAGAACATAACCGCCAAAGTATGAATACTTGAACAGCAATTCCTACACAGTTTGTTTTTTACTTTGTAAAATCATGAATAAACACCCAACCTATATTCTAAAACAGTACAGCCATGTCCATATATAGAAATTCACGTGTGTGTAAATATATAGGTAGATTATAAATCAAAATAACAATAAGAAAAAAATAAAAAAATGAAAAACTGACAATCACATAACCATAATGACATCTAGAATAAATCAGAACACTTTGCATACTCTTATTGTGGTAATGATTATTCAAGTCCCTGTATGAAGGTTAGCCTTGCTAAAAGTAATTACAAACAACAGGCAGACTTCAGCCTCAACAAGCAGGCTAGGGAAACATTCTCTTTTAAACCCGGTGGTTCCGTGGCATTACATCTACTCTGCCATTTAAGTTCTTTGTACTCTAAAAAGTCATCACTTGGACCCCCTCTGGGACTGAGGTCAACATGGTCAATAATTAAATATTTAAAAAAATGCCTAGGGTGTGCTTTTACATGTTTACAAAGTGCATGTTTTCATCCTGTCTATGTATGTCACATTGATGCTGGTAAATCCTGTTCTTAAATAATCTCTTGGTATTCCCTATGTAATAACTGTCACACAACTGGCACTTGGCCATGTATAACACTCCTTTTGAGTAACAAAATTATATTTTTGTTAACCTAACATAACCCAGTCCTGGTATATTGAATCTTTCTCCTTCTGCTATAAATTTGCACTGAGAATGGTTTCCTCATTTTACCATATGTCCTGCTCTTTTTTCTAAATTGGTAAGTTCAAATAATGTCTTTTTTATAAACGATACAAGGCTTGTCACCTACAGTATTCAAATATTCCTGGTCAGCTCTGAATAAATTCCAGTTTCACCTCACAATACCCTGTATTTCATTGAACTGTAGATTATAGGGAAGGATCAAGGACATATGAAATAGTTTTTTTTTTGGTTCTTGCAATCTTATCTGATGCCCAGCAGGAGTAAGTTCTGCACCAGACCCAAGTAAGGGTTTGTATATGCCCTGCTCCCTCTTTTCTAGACACTTCAGAAACAATGTTTTGTACAAAAGATTCTGGGTAACCCCTCTTCTCATAGCTGGTGTTAGGCACCCGCAAAACCTACGGCCGCAGGGAGCCCCCGATTACCTCCCCGCAAATGAGAGCCCCCATTCAGCATCCGCGGGTTGGCATTGCTCTACTTTGGCTCGGTTCCTCATGGACGTCTGCATAGTCTGGCTTCCTGGACCCTGCCATTACCATGAAAATTGGAACTGTGTTTCCGTTTTTTTTTTTTTTTGGACTGCTGAGGAATCAAACCCTTACTACAGGAAGCATTTTGTTAACAGGACATGTCTTACATGCTTCCTGACAGAATCTTTTGATTGTAAGTTTCATCTGCTGCCATTTAGATTTATTCCATGGCTCGTCTACATTTATTAATGAAAACTGAGATGTATATGGATCTGGCCATCATTACATTACCCAGATAAATGCCTGAAAAGATATTTCATTAAAGATGCCGTGGCATGCTCTTTGTACAGCTGAAATGTAAAACAAGACCCTGCTGCTCCTTCAGATCATTTGTCATAATTTCTGAAGATCTATAAATAGCAGCGTTTAAAGGGTACTAATAATACAGTAATATGAGAATTTATATGGTGCTAGAATTGCATTTGTATTGTATTTGTGGAGTTGTAAGCTGTCCAGGTGTGTTTGAGGGAGAATCAGTCATGTTTCTATGAAAAAAGGTCAAACTTAAGGCTTGAATTGTGAACTTCCGTCCCAAGAATCATGTTTTAATAATATTTATTTCCATAAATACAAAATATCTGAAGTTAGCTGTTCCTTGAATAGTGTGTTAAAGTATTCCTTATGGTAATTCAAGAAAAGGTGGCTGAAAAGTGTGTTTGTTCTCAATGTGTGTTTATGCAGATATACATGTATATAGCGTCTTACCACCTATAAAATTGTCCAACATTAAAAAAACATTCTACACAACTATATTCCCAGTTGGTCATTCCGATCCAATGGCCAAAAACTACTGCCTGTCTACAAACCTTTCAAACCTGCTGGGCATTGTCTGTACTGGTACAAGGTTGCTAAGGCCTGGAACCATAGCCGGTTTTAGGCACCAATGAATCCTGGGGGCCCCCTGGTCCAGGGGGGAGGCCCCAAGCACTGCAAGTTATGTTATCTTGTTATTTGGTAACATGTCTGCCAAACCAGCAAAAGCTAATACAGCAAGCTTGAATACTTAATAAAGCAAGTAACTAACAACTCTTACTTATTATCGCCTTCAACATTCAAAGATCTTTAGTTAAGGTAACAATAGTTTGTCAAGTAAGAAGCTTTACAATTTCATTAAATATTTTACCAATGACAGAATGCCCCCGGGCTAGTTAAGCACTGGTTAGTGGACATCCTCTTTACTAGAATTAACATAGCCAGCTTTAGGTACCTGCAATAGTTGTGGCTGCAGGGGGCCCCTTAATCATCATTGGATGTGTGGGGGCCCCACAAAAGCTGCTGTTGGTTGGGGAAAAATGAGGAGAAAAAAATGTAATAATTTTCAATTACATCTTTTAACCTGAACAGGACTATATGACCCTGCTCGGGCAAAGCTGTAATGAACATAAGCAAAGTAAGCACTAGAGAAATCAGCAACCCAGGGTGACCGATCTCAGTGCAAACCTTGGAGTTTAAGAACAGCTGATGCTTCTAATCTTCAGAGATGGTTTCTTTTTCAGGGTTTTTATACATACTGGCAGAACAACTGATACTATCTCTCAACGTCTTTTCTGAAGAATTCTGTTCGGTGATAAAAATGATAGCGTAATAAAGTCTTAAAATGAGGAACATATTTTAAATATTACTCTAATTCACTTAAAAGTTACTAGACTAACATTTTGCATTAACATGCATTTTTAGACAAGTATAAAACTCTGACGACTGGATTTATTGTGACAAGAGCAAAATTATGAGGCAAAGTCAGGAATATCTGTGATATCAGGGATAGTGGTAGGTATTAATTTACTACTCAGTGAAGTAAATAAAAAATGACTTATCTCTGTTGCTGTTTGATGACTGCTAAACAGCAGTCACTGATCTTGTGTAGCAGTACTAGTGTTGTGCAATGCATTTGCTGAAATAAGTACAACATTAGCATTGCTGGGATGGGTGTGTGTGTGTGTGTGTGTGTGTGTGTGTGTGTGTGTGTGTGTGTGTGTGTGTGTGTGTGTGTAAAAAATATCACTTATTTTTATTTATTTATTTACTTACATTTGTTGACCGGGAGTGTCCGACTGGATGTAGGTCCATTTTCAGCGGAGGCCCGGGGAGAAAAGCTCCACAGTTAAAATATACAGAAAGTAGTTACATTGGATTAACATAGCAATTAACAATTTGATCAACATAGCAATTAACAATTACAAACATAGTTACAGATGAAGAACATAGTACATCAGTAGACAACTAGAATCTTTAGCATCTGCGAAGTACATAACAAACATTAACAATTGTTACAATAAGAAGTTCCTGCTGTATAATAAGTAGTTAGGCTTATGAGCATTCAAGCTTGCTATAATCAAGGTAGTTAGTGGGGTGGAAAGAAAGGTAGTGGGTGGATGGGGTGGGTGATATGATAGAGTTGGAGTTGCAAGGGCATAGCCAGCATGTTTTTAGGTGCGCATTTAGTAAAGTTTTGAAGTGGGTGCATGATGGTACGGAGGTAATTGTGGGTGGGAGCATATTATTGGATTCATACATCCAATAATGCTGGGACACACATATTATTTTTCTGGGTATCAAAAGAAAATGTAGCTAACAAGTGATTATATTTCAAAAGTAAGGTATAAAATATGTCACAGAGCATTCAGACACTTAGATCATCTAGGAATCTGGTGGCCCCCACTCCCCAGACTGTATAAATGGATACAGGGTAAATGGATACAGGGGGCTCCCTTAATTATCCTTGACTGTGAGGACCCCAAAAAAGCTGTTTTTGGCTGATGAAAAATGAGGAAAAAATGCTTTCATTTTTGGATTGCACTCTTTAGTGGAGTTGTGATATGACCCTGTTAGGATAAAACTGATAATAGCCTCTGCCCTCAACCACAAACATTCTAAAACATCCCTGCACAGATGTTTGTGTACAGAAACTTACCACAGGTTACGTGGGGGCTGGGAATTATGTAGTCATCATTTCCTTTCCTTTACTTTTCTAACAGACTTCAGAGGTATACAAAGAAGGTTACTTTAGCTCCTGTAGTGGCAGTGTACTGCCTGGTAGCAGCAAAGTAGAATAAATTATTGCAATCACTATTTATTTTCACTTTCCTCACAATCAAATATCAGGCACATATACAGCTGGTTGCCTTTGGGGGTTAGGATTGAGGAGTAAGTAGGCATGCTATGTATATGTATTTCAGCAGTCACTTGAAATACATGACTGTGGCCATTTGAACCTCTGCTTTCATCCCAATCTTACACCAGAGGGTTGCATAGGCAGTGGCTGCCTTTTTTTGGGGGGATTAGGGAGGCAGGCAATATTCCCATGCAGGATCTGTATATCCTCACAATTGACTTGCTAATTTACTTTGAACTACTATTTTTGTCAGCTTTGAATTTTAAGCCTTGGGTACAACTTATGTCTTCACTGAAAGAAAAAAAATAAGACTGAAATTATTTTTCTTACTCGAGATTTTTGTTTAGACCACTTCTGGATTAAAAGGTTGGGAAATGCTCTAAAATGCAAACCAGAGTATCTACAACCCCTATGGCTTCTGGTGGCATCGGCTTAATTGAGTTATTTCCTAAATGGTTATTACTGTGCTGTCTTGGTCAAGAAAATATATTGAAAAGATGCAAGGAAAACTAAAGCTGAACAACAACATTGAATTTCTTTCCTTAATCATAATTTCTGTTCAAGCCATCACTGGGTAAAAAGAAAAAAAAACCTTAAAAAGCACTTTAGAGCATATATAAAGTTACAGCTTCTTGAAAAAGTTGAAGAAAAAAAGATAAAATGTGAGAAATGGAAGAAAAAAAGTAATGTGCATAATGTGGGAAGCCCAACATGGGGGAAACAGGGGGGATCTCTGGAGGATGTTTTTTTTTTTTTTGCCGGGATACAGTAAGCAGTGCTTGGGGCTCCATTGCACATTAGTTCAGCCCTGTACATAGAGTTGTTGTAATGTATCATTGTTACATGTAAATCCCAGTAACTGTAAATGTCTTTTTGTGAGATGGGCCAACATAGTGTAGTATGTAGGCCTGTTGTAATAACATCATTGTAGCTACAGGTCAGTATGTGTGTACTACTCCTAAAGCCTGCAGCATGAACTAAAAGGAAGGGGTGGCAGTGACAGGGTGATACTTAAACTGGAAGTGACCAGGGGGCCCCCAACTTGACATTTGCTAGGGGCCCCCAGAATGCTAACACCAGCCCTGCCTCTTCTTTAGCATACCTTGAAGTTTCTCACATTCTTTTGCATATACTCGGGTCATCTGTGACCATTCTTACCACCCTAACATAAGAAGTAACAATAATTATTTAGAGGGACTGACAAATGTTAAAGTATTGCAAAACAGGGGGAATCTCACAGAACAAGAAGAGCAGCAACTTCAGGATGCCAAAGAGAAAATAAGGGATTCCCTCAATAATAGTTAAGCAATTGTTTTTTTTTTTTTTTTTTTTTTTTTATAATAACTCTAGAGTACAAAAACTTTTAGCACAACAACTCAGGCAACAGAAACTAGAAAGGGCTGTCACCAAGCTTAGGGAGCCTACAACAAGGAGGATAACAAGAGATCCTGTAAAAGTATTAGAAATATTTTGGAAATTCTATGAAAGTCTGTATAAAACAAAGAAATATGGAAATCAAGAAAATGTACAAATGAAAATGTTTATGGAAGAATTAAATATGCCAATGTTAGAGGTAGAGAAGGTTCAACTACTAACAGCAGAACAAATTTCCTTGGAAGCTGAAGAACTCCAAAAGGTAAACATGAAGGCAAAATAAAAAAAAAAACAAACCAAGAGTTCAATGTCCAAATTTAATGAATAAAAAAGGACGAAGCAAAAGGCAAACAGTAAAGCTTTCGAGACTCTAGCTCTTTCTCAATGCATATACATACTAGATCAACTTCAGTCCTTTTATATTAATGGCCAGCAATCAAAGACAAGTCACATGACATATAATTATAATATAATTAAAAATATAATATTTAATAAATATAATTAAAACATTTTGTAATGTCTGTTTTTAATTATATTATAATTATATGCCATGTGATTTCTCTTTGATTGGCTGGCCATTTATATAAAAGGAGTGAAGTTGATCTAGTATGAATATGCATTGAGAAAGAGCTAGAGTCTTGAAAGCTTTACTGTTTGCCTTTTACTTCAACCTTTTTTATTCATTACATTTGGATGTTGACCTCTTGGTTTGTCTTTGCTATTAACAGTTAGGATAAGTGAAGATGAGTTAAAAATGGTGATGTATAACCAATCAACAGGAAAGTCCCCAGGAACAGATGGTATTCCTGTGGAAGTTTGGAAGCTACGAGACAAGAAAGTGATACAGACCTGGAAGGTTTTGTTTAGCAGTATTTTAAGAAGTGGAGAAGTACCAACATCCTGGAAGAAAGCAGTGGTAGTTGTAATACCTGAAGAGGGTAAAGAGCCATCAGATCCAGCATCATACAGATGCATTTCAAAACTAAACCTTGATTATAAAGTGTCCCACATGAATATCTAAAGATTGCTGCCCCCTCTATTGCCTACCCAACCTCTGTCTTGATCAATAGATCCATTTGTGAGTCATATGTCACACCTTTCTGGAAACAATGTACATCATTCCTCTTCATAAAGGGGGAAAGTCCACTGAAATAACAACATTTAGAACAACTGCAATATTGTCTCCTCTTTCCAAGATCTTAGAAAAATGTATTCATAAACACCTTTTACAATGCGTAATGCAAAAAAATCCACTAACCTCTACTCAACACAGCTTTCACCCAGATCATAGCAAAACAACTGTCCTTGTTGCATTTTTGAACCATGGCATTAAATCCAGAGATAACAACAATTTAGTTTCTTCTCTGTATTTAGATCTCAATAAAGCTTTCGATACAGTCTCCCATAACAAACTACTCTCAAAAATGTCTGCTTTAGGCTTTTCAGTACAGCAGTCACTTGGTTCTCTAGCTACCTATCTAACCGGCTTCAATCAGTTAAATGGTTCTCTGTTTACTCATCTTTTCACCCACCCTCCCAACAAGCTACACTTATGCAATATGCAGATGACTCCACTGTCACTTGCTCATCTAATAGTCCTTCTCCAGTTACAATTTATCACTCAGGAAGCTTTGAACTCTATTGAAGCTGGCTCAGTGACAATCAGCTTTTCCTAAATCCAAATAAAACAAAACTGCTCTTATTTATCCCCAAATCCCTCTCTCAACAATACTAAAATTTAAGTTGTACCACACACAAAGTTGCTTGGTGTCATAATAGATGATCAACTCAAATCTGACCTTCTTATTCAAAAGTGCATAAAAACAACACACCTAAAACGGGGCATGCTCTATAGATCAAAATGATTCCTTACCAACTCCTCAACAGTTACTCTAGCCAATACCTCCTTCTTTCAATACTATATGCCTCACCAATTTTCACCAACATTCAGATCTCCGTAAGATCACAACTTGAACTTTGCTACAACAAAGTAGCTGGACTTGCAGCCAATCAGTCATACAACTCCCTCCACTGCTCTATCCTCAGGTATTTAAACTGGTTTGACTTACCTCACTACCTCAAGTTTACCCAACTCCTCCTTGCTCATAAAATGTTATACAAATCCTCATCCTGCACAGCAACCATCGCCATTTTTAACGATTACCTCCCTAATTGCCATAAACCAAAAAAATCTATCTGTCACTGCCTACATTCCTACTCACTAGGCAAGGTCTGGAACAATATTCCTACAGATATTAGAACAATGCCATGTAGTCACACATTCAATCACTAAAGAGATTTCTCCTTAACTCCAGACTTTATACATGCCTTACAACAGGCTGACACTAACCGTTATGCCTTCCTTCTCTTCCTTTCTCTCCCGTCTCTTCCTTCTTCCTTCTGTTTCCATTGCTCTTCTTTTTCCCCTTTCCTTTCCTCCCTTTACTTATTAGCCAAAGCACAAATTACTTCTCTGATGGCTCCCTACTTTAACTCCACTTCCTAAGCTCTCCGCAACTGCAAAATCTCTGTCCATTCTCTTAGTCTTGCCAATATTTAAAATGCCTAACATCTCTTACCATTGGTTATCACTACTGACTGTACTTTGCTAGGTGTTCAATATCCTGTGATTGTTGATTAATATTCCCTGTATGATTTTCTGGTCTGACTTTATTAATCCTGCATGTCAGTTCTACTATTTGTTACTGCACTTCATGTGATAATATTGTGTAGTTTATTAACTGAACTATGTAAGTTGGAACTTTTCTCTCTGGGCCTCTCCTGAAAACAGGATTCATGCACAGTCAGACTTTCCTAGTAAACGAATGCTAAATAAAAATAAACAAATAAATAAATAAAATGTCTATAATGGCTAAAAGAATGGCAAAAGTGATGCAAAAATTGGGGTCTATATTAGAACATCGAGGTTTAAAACCTTTGAATGTTCTAATATCAAACCCTATGGAGCGAAAGCTGAAAATATTGAAACAGAAACTTGAATTCTTTCCTAGGGAAAGATTTTGGTAGTCCGTTTCTGTTGCTTCAGTATTTTCAGCGCTGTGGTGGAAAGTTACAGGTAGGGTTCAGGTAAGTGTGCGATTGTGTGGATGTGAGGGTTAGGGTGGGTTAGGTGAGTTAGGGTTAGGGCGCAGGTTAGGTATGTGTGCAATTGTGTGGACATGAGGGTTAGGGTGGGTTAGGTGAGTTAGGGTTAGGGAGTGGGTGAGGTGAGTGTGCGATAGTGACGGACCTTAGGGTTAGGGTTTGGGTTAAGGTAAGTGGATAGTTAGTGGTGTGTGTATAGTTTAGTGTAGGGTTAGTTGTAAGATTTTAGGTGTATGTGTGTGGATTGCTGTTTGTTTGGTGTGCTTGTGTTGTGTGTATGTGTTTTGGAACAGCGATTTTTTCCCCTAGGAACAAATTCCTGTTCTGACAGTTCGGGATTGTAAGCTTTCGCTTACATAGGGTCGATTAATCACCGTTTGCTTCTTTAAGCGGTCGGTGTTCTAATATAGACCCACAAATTGATAGATATGGATCAATGTGGTTTTATGGAGGGGAGGCATACATCTGACAGCATTAACAAGAGCACTAATGATCTAGAGGGAAGTAGAATATAAGAAAATACCACTGTTGTTGTAGGTCTTGATGACAGAGTAAGCTGGGACTTTATGAGCTGAGCAGTGGAAGCATTTGCATTCCTTGACAAAATTATACGTCTGATTAGGAGGATATATGAGGGATCAGAGGTGAAATTAAAGTGGGTGGGGTCCTCTCTGATAATCTCTGCTTGAACGGAGGAATCAGGCAGGGGTGTCCTCTCTACCCTTTGTTATTTGCATTATAGAACCATTGGCAAAGAAAATAAGGGACTCAGAAATTCAAACATATAATTTCTATGGTAGTCAAGAAAAGCTGGCTCTATTTGCAGATGACATTAGCTTATACCTGACAAAACCAGAAAGGGATATTAGAGTGCTGTGCTATGGAACATACTGAGACAGTTTCATATCTTTTCAGGATACAAAATTAATGAAGTTAAAACAAAGGAAACAGTGATAAACTATGCACCCACATATGAATTAGTTCAGCAATATCCATACATTTGGGGACAAGATAAAATGAAGTGTTTAGAAGTACTGATTAAAAATGATTCTGGTGCGGCAGCTAAGGATATGTGAGAAGAGACTAAACAAAAGATAATACAAAAACTGAGAAAATGGAAGCTTTGTTATATGGCTATTGATAGTAAGATGCAAGCAGTTAAAATGTTTTAGACCCTTTAATCTTATACAAAGGTCAGGTATATTTTTATCAACCAGAGGAGAAGTTGTGGCTAGCAATTAATAAACAGCTAAAGGATTTTATTTGGGCTGGGAAGATGGCAACAGTCAAGCAGGATAAGCTAATTCTTCCAACAGAACAAGACAAATTGGGATTACCCGATTTGAAGGGGTATTTTAAAGCAACACAGTTAAGGCTCCTATACATCGAACAAGCAGAAAACTATAATTCAAAGTGGAAAGAGTTGATAATGAAACAGGGGAGAAGCTCAAGAAACAAGGAGGGACTGGGATTTTGGAAGCAGACCTTTACGAATAACAATAATCATACAGAATATTATATTCATAAAGCAGCAGAAAGTGTTTTAAGAACTAAACCAACACTGGAGTGGAGAAATGAGATTATACTGATAGGGATGATGACAATTATGGATACAGACAATAGCAAGAGAGGAGGGAATTTATTGGAGAAAACTGGCAAAGGAACCAAGGTATTGGGAGCAAATAACCAGAGAGTGAAATGGTAATATACTGGGAATACGCCAATAATTTATTTTGACAGCAGGTCAGAGATTGCCTTCCCTATCAAGGATTGATATCACAGTATAGGCAAAGATAAATAAATAGGGGGTCCTATGTGAAATACCAGCACTTTAAGAGTTTTTAGAAGAATCTAGAACAGAAGTTGCTGTTAAGAAAGGAATAATTAGTAGAGCATATAAAATATTGCATGATAACTATAAGAATCAATCAGAGGAGGTTCGAAAGGTTTAGGAAGAGAGACTGGATAAGCAGTTCACAAAAAACAATGGAGACATATAGGTATGTCTCCTAAATATGCAACACAGTCTGGAAGATTTAGGATCTTTGCTTGGAAATGTTTACAAAGGTATTGTTATACCCCAAGTAGACTCCAAATATTTTTTACTCAGGTGCACAGCAAATGTTGCAAGTGTAATGGGGAAGAAAGAGGTAATTGGGAGCATAGTTTCTGGGAGTGTAATGAGTTGGCAGACTTTGATTCCTAGCAGACTGTTCTGTCAGAGAACACAAGACCCAAATGTAAGTTTTGAAACATGAGGAGAATAAATCTAAGATGACTTCCTGCTTAGGATAGCAGAAGCATATCAGCTTCAAGCAGGAATGGAAATCAAACCACAACTAGATAAAATTCAGGCAGCAACTGAATGTGCCAAAAAACAAACTAAAGAATATAAGGTGAAGGACCAGAAGAGAAGGCAAGAAATGTGGAAAATGCATAAATATAGTTGCAAGTATAGAAAACTTCTTGAAAAACCTCATGTTGATTAGGAACAAATGCAGGACTGGTTAAGGAGAGGCAATTTCAAACCAAGAGATGAAAGATTAATATTGGCTGCACAAGATAGTGGGTTTACAAAGCCCATTGAACATGTGGGAGAAACAGACAAATGTAGGTTTTGTAAAACAGAATTGGAAACAGTTGCACAGATCATTGCTGGTTGTGACATACTAATGGCAGAAGGACTGTATACTAAAAGGCATAATAATAATGTGGCAAGACATTCTCATCACAATACTAAAATCCCTGTCACTAGATACATCCTCTATTAAGTGGTTCCAGCCCTATCTGGATAAAAGACAACAGGCCGTACTACGGCACAAGTCTCTATCTACTCTTCTCCCTGTCAACCTCGGAGTCCCCCAGGGTTCTATCCTTGGACCTCTACTTTTTTCCATATTCATCAACAATCTTCACCTTGCCATCCCCCAAGCTACATGCATACAATATGCATATGACTCTACACTTATTTGCTTAGCCCCCTCCTCTTCTGAACTACTCTATGTGACCCAACAAGTATTCAATACAGTTGAGCAATGGTTCACACATAGATGCCTTCTCCTAAACCCCAAAAAGACTAAACTCCTCTTCTTCTCTTCTACCAAGAAATCCCCTCTACTGGATTTCTCAATAAACTCTATCAATAATACCATTATATCTCCAGACCCATCCACAAAACTATTAGGAGTCACCATTGACAATAATCTGAACTTTGACATCCATATTAACAATACTATAAAAACAGTCAATAAAAGGCTAGGCTCTCTCTATAGGATAAAATCCTTTCTCCTACCTTCAGCTCGAACCACAATAGCACACAGTCATCTAATCTCTTCTCTACTCTGTGCATCACCCATTTTTACTAAGCTTTCAAAAAATAATCTCAACAAATTGGAAATGTCCTACAATAATATAGCTAGATTTGCAACTGGTAATCCTTTTAGAACCCATCACTGCCTTAATTTAAAACAGCTAGGTTGGCTTGAACTTCAAAATCTAATTACATTTCATCAGCTAACTATAGCCCATAACACTCTTTACAAACCTTCAAAAACACCTATTCTCTCGACACTAATCACCCCCTATAAAAACCTAGCATCCTTAAGGTCTTCTCAGAAACTTCTAGTACATACCACTAAAACATATAACAAAGCTGGTGACTCCCTTTTCTCTAATATAGTTGGGAAAGCCTGGAACCTCCTTCCAAACGAACTCTCCATACTTTCCTCATTATCCTCTTTCAAAAACAAATTGAAAGTATTCCTGAAAACACACTGGTTATGTCAATGTTCTAAACCTGACTAGTCAAAAACAAATTGAAAGTATTCCTGAAAACACACTGGTTATGTCAATGCACTAAACCTGACTAGTCAAAAACAAATTGAAAGTATTCCTGAAAACACACTGGTTATGTCAATGCTCTAAACCTGACTAGTCAAAAACAAATTGAAAGTATTCCTGAAAACACACTGGTTATGTCAATGCACTAAACCTGACTAGTCAAAACAAATTGAAAGTATTCCTGAAAACACACTGGTTATGTCAATGCACTAAACCTGACTAGTCAAAAACAAATTGAAAGTATTCCTGAAAACACACTGGTTATGTCAATGCACTAAACCTGACTAGTCAAAAACAAATTGAAAGTATTCCTGAAAACATACTGGTTATGTCAATGCTCTAAACCTGACTAGTCAAAAACAAATTGAAAGTATTCCTGAAAACACACTGGTTATGTCAATGCTCTAAACCTGACTAGTCAAAAACAAATTGAAAGTATTCCTGAAAACACACTGGTTATGTCAATGCACTAAACCTGACTAGTGAAAAACAAATTGAAAGTATTCCTGAAAACACACTGGTTATGTCAATGCACGAAACCTGACTAGTCAAAAACAAATTGAAAGTATTCCTGAAAACACACTGGTTATGTTAATGCACTAAACCTGACTAGTCAAAAACAAATTGAAAGTATTCCTGAAAACACACTGGTTATGTCAATGCACTAAACCTGACTAGTCAAAAACAAATTGAAAGTATTCCTGAAAACACACTGGTTATGTCAATGCACTAAACCTGACTAGTCAAAAACAAATTGAAAGTATTCCTGAAAACACACTGGTTATGTCAATGCACTAAACCTGACTAGTCAAAACAAATTGAAAGTATTCCTGAAAACACACTGGTTATGTCAATGCACTAAACCTGACTAGTCAAAAACAAATTGAAAGTATTCCTGAAAACACACTGGTTATGTCAATGCACTAAACCTGACTAGTCAAAAACAAATTGAAAGTATTCCTGAAAACACACTGGTTATGTCAATGCACTAAACCTGACTAGTCAAAAACAAATTGAAAGTATTCCTGAAAACACACTGGTTATGTCAATGCACTAAACCTGACTAGTCAAAAACAAATTGAAAGTATTCCTGAAAACACACTGGTTATGTCAATGCACTAAACCTGACTAGTCAAAAACAAATTGAAAGTATTCCTGAAAACACACTGGTTATGTCAATGCACTAAACCTGACTAGTCAAAGTGTCTCTATATACTCTACTCTGCCTAACCCATCTACTCATTAAGCAATTCTATTTTCCTTTTTAAACTATGTTGCATATGTCTCTTGACTACTCTGATTGTATTTACATCCCTTTATTATTCTTGTATCATGCACTGTACATTTTACTGTGATAACCTGTTTATGCATACTGTTAACACTTCATATTTGCTCATGTATTCTTATACTTTATTGTATTAATTTTTTTTTGTCCTAACTTGGAGCTTAACTCCTCGGGCCTCTACTGAAAATGGACATGTATCCAGTTAGACTAGCCCGGTTAACAAATGTAAAATGTAAAATAAAAAGACTGTTGCACTGGGGATTGTGCAAACATTACTCTACTGAAGTGGCTGAAAAACACTGGAGACCTAAGCCACAAAGCATCATAGAAAATGATGAAGTTTATATCACATGGGCTCATCCATTACCAATAGTTCAAAAGATAGATGCTAGAAAACTGGATATAGTGGTCCATGAAAAGAAGAAAAAAGTAGCATTCATCATTGAAATCACCACACCCAGTGACTACAGTGTCCTGCATACCGAGGGACACAATGTCATAAAATATCAGGATTTGCAAGCAGAAATGAGAGCAATGTGGAAGAAAGATATCCAGATAGTCCCAAAAGTAGTAGGAGCAAAGGGGTCTTATAAAAAAAGAGTCTAAAATCATATTTAGATAGGTTACCAATACATGTAACTCTATACGAACTGCAGAAGGAGTCATTACTGGGCACATTGCGGGTGCTGCGAAGAGCACTACTGTCTGATATCAAAGAGTGAAACAATACTAACTTCATGAACTTTAATTGTACTTTGCCTTATGAATGGGGTCCATTCCCATCATGGTATTAGAAACTCAAAAGATTTGAAGAAATTAAAAATAGGAAATTAAACTAGATGTGCTTAGTGGAGTAAAGGCGTAAAGTTTCATAGAATCTGTCGGGGGGTTACTATTGATAATATTCCAATCTATATTTAGGTCTCCTAACATTATTATTTCATGATGGATATGATGAGATATGCAACACAGTATGTTTTCAGCAGTGGTGATGATATTTTCTGGTGGAATATAAATGACTGATAAGCAGAGAGGGTTTTCTATTATTTATTTTGAGGTATGTTAGTAGCAGTCTGTATTACTGAACTGTCACATTTCTTGTGGATAAGGGGTGATGTTTAGTGAGTTTTTGTTAATAATGGCAAGGCCACATGTGTGTTTATGTTTCCTATTCTGTCTGATTATGTTATATCCAGGTTGAGTGATTTCATTGTCAGCTATTTCTTTTTTCATTCAGGTTTCAGTTGCTATGACTATGCCAACACAGGCATGTATCTCTTGTATTTTACTACATATACTTCTGAGATTCACATTAACTAGGAGAAGCTGGGAATTTGAGGAAGGGTGGGGGAGTGGAAGATTTGAAAGTAACTGTTGTTTGTTGTGGAGTAGGGCCAGAGTTTAGTTGAATGCTCCCACTAAGTTAAAGAGTGACGCATTTGTGGAAGAAAGCAAACATCCAGTTACATTTATGGTTTATTTTCAATAAGGGTCATATGGATAGGGTCTTAAATGTTTTTCTTTTTTTTTGAAATAGCTTTATTTGTACAGTTTTGTGCAAGTTTTTTTTTGGAAGAGTGTGGGAGAAATACTGAAAGGCTAGGTAAATGTTGGTGTAATGGATGTAGGTTTGTATGTATGTTAGTTAAATGCAGACAGAAGATGTAACAGTTGGAATGGATAGATGAAATACTGAGGAAGCTGAGGAGAAGTGTTTGATTTATTTATTGACTAACTGATTGATTGACTGAAGGACTGATGTTTGATTACTGGGAAAATCCGACTGGGTAGAAGCCCATTTTCAGCAGAGGCCTGGGGAAGAAAAGCTCCAAATTATTACAAAACATTTTTAGAACAATAATTTGATGATCTTCAAATATAAATCCAAAAGCAACAAGTGCAGGCACAAACACGGCACACTGGTGATACTGTTATAAAAATCTTTTAATGAAAAAGAGCGCTTTCACGTCTAAGAAAGATGCTTCATCAGATTACTAATCTGGAATCTGATGAAGCGTCTTTTTTAGACGTGAAAGCGCTTTTTTCATTAAAGGATTTTTATAACAGTACCACCAGCATGACGTGTTTGTGCCTGCACTCGTTGCTTTTGGATTTGGTTCTATTTTTCTTGTCCAGCACTTAAATCTTGGGGCTATTCATTATTTTTTGGCAATCTTCATAAATAAAACAAAAACATCTGCAGTTTAAATAATTTAAACAAATTAGTAATAATACAAAAACATTGGTTAAGAATTGATACAAGTTGAGCCAAGAACATGTTGTATGATGGCATTACGTTTTTTTTAGTTAGCAGGGACTCACAGATTGAATGTGACAGAAGTTTATTTAACTTTAAATTAGTGGGTTAGGGTTTCTGTGTTATTGGACAGACACTATTTTGAAAAACGAGTTACACTTGGGTAGTGTCTGTGACTAGATTTTAAGCAATTGGAAGTGGAGTTAGTTTAGTTTAAATATAGTATAAGTGGAGATGGATGGGTAATAGGAGTAGGGTAGGGAAGTGGAATAGGCCCAAGCATTCTGAGGGCAATCAGAGCGAGGCCCACCGAAAAAGGCAGAATAGCTGTTTTCTCAAGAAAAACAATCAGTGAAACATGCAGAAGGTAAGCAGAAGGTCAGTGGTATTATGTAAAAAAATATTTCCAAGAACAGTTGTTGTGAGGGATGAGGAATAATCAAGCACTACTAAGTGAGGGTAAAATACTTGGATAGTGGGTACAGAAAATGTGTGCACTTAGCTGGGAAACATTTTGACAGATTACACTGCAGAGCAAGGAGTGAGGAGGATGGATGACACCAAAAACAGTGGAGAGGAAAAGCTAAAGAGAGTACACACAACAGAACAGCTGCGTCTCCAAGGAAAGCAATAGGCAGAAAAAGTTCAGGAGGTAAAAGCAAGTCTGAAATATGGTAACAGAGGAAAATATAAGAAACAAATAGGAGACAACATTACTATGTAAAAATGTGAGAGCCAAGAAAGGTGTACCAAGATTTGATAATATAGGGGGAGGGGTACATAAGTTACATACATAAAAGAAAAACAAATTAAAATCCTTTCTACTTGGCACTGAATTAACTACAGTAATACTAAGCAGAAGGACAGATCCTTACATAGACACCCAGATGGATACTTCTTGTCCGTGCACAATCAATGGGCCTGCACAATGTTTAGTGAGAGAAGAATTCCAGAAGTACTGTGCTCAGTACTGCAGCTCATTAGTAGGATGCCAAAGTTGGTTGGGGGGGGGGGGGTCCTCAGATGTCTAGAATTATAGATGCCCAGAAGTACCATTCATGTCCCCTGCATCTGTAGAGTCTATAGGTCTCCAAAATATTTACTGAGGGAAGAGGTGCACAGGTATTATATTCAACACTCCAGCAGTAGCAGTGGCTTTTTCCACTGCAGGCCAAGAGTATTAAGGTACATGAGAAATTAATTCCAATGTCATGATTTACTGTTACAGCCATGAAGATCAACTGGTATGGTAAACATGCTTATCAACTACTGTATTTTTGTCTGAGCGTGGCTTGCAGCATTACATCTGATGTCATATTTAAGTTGTGACTAACAATACAACCCTTTATAACTTAGAGATATTCTACCAAAGTTCAAAATATGCAAGCTATTTGTACAGGACATGCCAGCATAGCTCTCAACCTTCCATCTCCAAAATGAGGAACACTAGCCCTCATAATGTGGAACAAATGGGCAAAATGTGGAACACATACTAATGGCTTACTAACAAGTTCAACTAGGAAGGCCATAGCATGGTTAAGACATGTTAGTTTTACTTATAAAGAAGATCTTTTAATGAATTAATATGATGTATTTCTATTTACCATGGATTTCACTTAAAAAATTCCTAACACTGAATGTGTGACAGAGTCTTTCAATGTGGAACATTGAGGAACTTTGAAGAACATGAACTTTTTAAGACCCGAAATGAGGTACGTTCCTCGTAATGAGGTGCACTTGAGAGGTATGTGCCACAGTCATATTAGAAAGCCATTAAGAGAATATGGTAATAGTAATGTGGTCTGCATTTAGTCCAGCATGGAAGAGGACATATGATGACAATACTAGTGCAGGATACACCAGAATGGTATAAACTGGGAGGAAATTGTAACAAACTCCATCTCTGGATAAATGAAAAGAGGTCAAATCTTGCTGAAGCCCTACATCTATGCACGTGAATCCCATACCCATACCACTATAAGAAAATGGACATTTAAGAATTATGAATTAGCAAGCTGTCTATAATTAATAAAAATGAAAACAGAACTTACTGCTTGCCGAGGACATTCTGCTGAAGTCAGATCTATGGATGTCAAAAAAATATATCTCAGTTATTTGAATTTATTCTGCAGTCTTACAAAATCAACAGCACAGCATAGCACATATCTTTATACCATAACTAAGGAAAAAATGATTAGTCAATAACGTGTTCCATAGAAGCAGGATAACTTTTGGCAAAGTCTAGATATTGCAAAACATATATGCATCAATTATGTGAGTGCTTCTAACATAGATGAATAAATTTGTTGTGTTGCAACATCGCCAAAGGACAAAAGAGCCTTGAAGTGAACACAAACAGCAAATGAGTAAAACAAAGGTTCTTTAGAACTGCAGTCCAGTAAGGAAGCAACCTATTTATAAGTTACTGCAAGTCCTGTAATCTAAATGTAAAACAAGGCCCTTTAAGACAGTTTTATTTTCAGTATAAGTTTACTTACCAATATAACAAAAAAGTTGTAATAGTGCATATTCATGCTGCCAAGTGGAAAGTGTACACCCAAAAGGGAGAAATATCTTTCAAGCCTTCTTAGTATAGCAGCAGGCCACATACCAACAACTTGAACCTGTCCCTGCCTTACAAAAGATATAGCTCTTGTCATGTTATTATAATACTCAACAAATCACTTGATTCAGAACTTTCAGAATAGAAGATAACTTAAAGCCTAAAGACTAAAAAAAAAGAAAAAAAGCTTCAGAGCTATTTCACTTTGATGCATTAAGTGCTCTCAACATTATAAGCAAGGGTACAAGATCTGTTGGATGTTTCTAAAAAAAATAAGCTTAGACTGTTCAAAAACCTAGACTCTGACTTGCTTCTTCAAAGCAAAATGACATGCTAGAAATTTACAAAATTAATATGAAGACTTCTGGCTTAACGGTAACTGACAATTGTTGAAAATAATTTCTCACTAATGGAAATATATAATTATTGACCACAAGATAGGTAAGGCCAGTCTAACACCAAACAGCATATGTTAATTAAAGCACCAAAAGGGAAATTGGCTAGGCTTAAAATGTCCTGCAAAGACAGCTAGCCTAGTACTTAACTATGAAACCATTACACCCTAGTGATGTCTCCAGGTGTTTCTGTAGTTACATCATTCTGACCCCTCTAGCAGCCTGATATAGCCTGTTCATATTTGCATTAATAATTCCAAAACCATGCTACATACAACCTGGTAAAAGAGTTCATCTTAAAGTTTACATGATAGGCAACACAATTGCTCTCATATCTGATCCTTGTCTAGTGCTGCTAAGGAGATATTAATTGTTGCTCATAAAGTATTTATATTGTCATAATTTTCATATTTCTGTAAGTATCTCAACAACCAACCAATACATACAGAACTGTTTAGCCTCATATGAAAGCTCACAGAGGGACAAACAAAATGTTGTGGACAATATGTGTGCAGCTTGTTTGATTATTAAGATATTGTAAGTTGTTTACAAAACATTACAGCATTAATGTTTACAGTGTTTATTTTGACTAACAAAATCCAGTTTAAAACTTACATTCTAATGAATGCTACCACTATAAAGACTTGTTTTTGCTGAACAGTTTGCCATTTACTTTACTTATGGCTCCAAAAATATAAACATTTGTTTGAAATGAGAGAACATAACTTGATTTTGTCATAAACCTCAGGATGCAATCATTGGAAGTTAACAGTAAAATCCTCCTGAGCTCTACTGGAGTGAATGAGTTAAGACACACAGTTTTGCCTTAGGCAGCTGTGGGCATGTCTTTGTCAAGTGGCAAGATGATTAACAAAATAGTGTCTTAATCAAAACAATTGTAATACATAAGAGCACAGATTAATCATTGTACAGCACAATCAATATTAAGTTTTCCAAATTGCTTTAACAGAGGAATCCTGTACTTTTTTAAACATGTACTAAGACACATAAGCAGATGTTGTTGCTTTAAAGTGCGTTTAACAAAACACAATGCTACTCTGTGATACGTGGAATCTATCTCTGTGCAAAATAAACAATTCCCATTACAAAATATACAATGTCCAGTTATGACAGACTTTACTGATGCTTTCTTAATTAGTGTCCAACATGTTCAAAAATGTAACTTAAAAATCAGATACTTTAAATTGCTGAACTTTGAAGTATCTTAACCAACCTATAAAAATAACAAGTGATGACAGATGTGTTGTCTGTACTCCATTTATATGCAGCAATTTCTACATGACTGTTACCCACATAAGTAGCATAAATAAAGTCTTTCAGCTTTTCCAGGTTAAGGGTCTCCACAGCGGAACTCCGACCTGCTAATGATTGACAGTGGATTTTTACAGTGCCAAGTTGCCAAACCGACGCCCATCCTTCAAGGAAGGCACACCCATTCACGCACACACCTACCTGCATGTCTTTAGACAGCGGGGAGAGCATGCAGACTCCACACAGAAGTCTGCATGCCTGCAAATCTAAGTGGCAAATATCTTGCTACTATTGATTTGGTGACAACTTAGTTAACTGTGTTTGCTCTCTCTTTTTACTGTATTATACATTTGATTTTTTTCTTCCATAACTGCAATGATCATTTTATTATTTATTAATTTTATGGGTATGTTGATATCTTATTTCTTGTGCAAACATCACACCAAGAGTGCAGCTTGCTACTGCGCATCTCAGTGTGCCTTAATCTGAACATTCACCTGGAAACTAAAACTACCTGAAAAAAGGCAGTGAAAGTAACTAGTTCTGATTAGACTGACACAATACCTCTATGTAGTTTAAAACAGACAAGGAAAATAAAGCAAGAAAGTAAGCTTTGCAAACAACTTCTTTTGAATAAAAGCTTAAATCTGAAAGCAAGCAAGAAGTAAAACAAATAAAATGAAAAATAATAATAATCTGATATCCCAAAACATTTTAATACTTTTTGTACAAAGCAAATGTCATTGGCAATTCTCACTGGTTTGATTGGTCTGAGCATTTCAAATACTTGGCAAATCACTACAGAAAATGCTGATGAAGTTATAGAACCTAAACTTTCAACATACTTAAAAACAGGGTCTTTCTCATCAAATGTATTACTTTTTTTCACAATCATATGCCCGCATAAGGCAACTCTGGGATCCCAGTTTGAAAAATAAATAAAAAACTGTTCAATGTTAATGCTAACACAGATTAAGATCGTCTAACTCATCTCTGGAGGTTGAGAAACAGTGTACTCATTCTGAAGCTATGAGGGCAGGATTCGCTAACTCATAGTTTTTGTATTCACCTAAGCTGTATCTGTTAAGTCAGTGTCCTTCTGGATAGTCAAACAATGGTCCATTCTCCAACTGTTTGTCAGGCATTAGGTTGAGATGCAATGTTCCCCTTTTGAAACTAAAATAGCAGAACCACATGACTCAAGTTTTTGCTCTTTATCTAAGCTGTACCTGTGAAGTTGCTGAGCCCTTTCTAGGTGGTCAAAAATAGTCCCATCTACACTTGTTTTGCAAGCACTAGGTCATGTTGTTCTTACAATTTATTTGCTTTATGTTAACACAGTTACTGTTTTCTGCAATTAATAATTTGAGATGGACAACAGCTGAGTTAGCAGAGGCAAGCAGGATCTCTACACTACTCACTGCTACATAGTAATTAAAAGTAAATGATACTGCTTGCAGCCCCAGTTGTCTGTATTACAAAGGTAAACATCATAAGCTTTTTCCTTTTTAATTCACTTACTTGCATAATGCCACTGGAGTCATGAACAGATCTGACAGTGCACATGCATGCACTGACTGTCTACAGCTCATTCCCCCACTGTGGTTTGAAGGTTGTGCTGTTATCCTTTGAACTGTCCACTTTACTTTTATTGCCCTTCGATTTCCAAATACTCACCTCCTCCTGCTGTCCTTCAGGCAGTAACTGTGTAATGCATGTAAGCAGACATTTGCACTACCTGTAATGCATACTCTTACAAGTCTACAAAAGGATTCCCTGCTCCAGTTCTTGTACGCTAAAAGGACTAAGGTTGTCCACCTCATCTCTACCATTTTGCTGCTATTTTTTATGTTTGTTAATATACAAGCAGACTTGTTGATCACTTAGTTTAGTGAGAATACCACCATAGTGAGAATACCACAGCATCATCTATTACCATTCAATCTCATGTGAAGGTATATCAGTTTTGATGTATGTACTTTAAGACTGCTGCTTTTATAATAAACATCTTTTTCTTGCCTGTACACAAATGGTATATATGTGGCTTCTACTTTTTAGTATTAGTTTTACTGTTGTTTTTGCTGCTTTCATTAAGTGTCTGGTAGTGTTCCTCTATCTATATATAATCTCTGCCATCTTCTTTGATGTCCTTTCTGCTGTTCCTCTTATTTTGACTAGCCTTAACTCTAACTCTTCTTATTCCATTTGTACTCTTCTGTCCTAGCCTACGTTTTCCTTCCCTATCTATCCTATCTATCCTACTCATCCCATCTTTTACAGTTCTACTCTGCTGCCGTTCATACTTTTGACTATCATCACCTTTTTGCATGCCATCTATACTCTTCTACCATGTTTTTATTTTCCTAGCTGAGAAGGCTATTTTTGTGGTAATTAAATCCCACATTTAAGCTGGTTTGGGCTTGTTTGAACCAGGCTTTACTGAGGTGCATCATCTCTGGGAAGTATTACAAAATACCTGAGGCTCCAAAAACTAAGTGCTTTTTCATTTATTTTCACTTATTTTATTGCATTTGCACTTGCCTACCATTTCTATGTGAGCTTTATAGCTAATGTATCACATTTGCACTGTTTTAAACAATTTAATGATTAACTGCATTTCATTAGTGTTTAACTGTATTTCGTTGCTATTTACGGCAATTCATTACTGTTTAACTGCATTTTACTGCATTTCATTACAGTATTTTTTCATACTGTGATTTCTGTTTTTGTCTGTAAGTGGTTAATCTGTGCTTATCTGTGAGTTTTACTGTGTTCTTAACCCTTAAATTGAATAGCATAATCTGGATACAGGTATGTTGCATCCATAGCTGTTTGTTTTTACATTCTGTGTTTCTGGCAGCCATCTTGTGTTGGTAGGGGCCTATCTCTTCTGCTAGTGAGTGTAGCAGGGGTGCCTGGACCATATCCGGTGCAAGCTGATTGACAAAGAGAGCAGGGGCTAGCAGAATTGGCTAGATTTCTGTGTTACTAGAATCTTCTAGTTTTTGTGGTATTTAAACCCCGCATTTGAGCTGGTTTGGGCTTGTCTGAACATCACACACCGCAGCTGCATTGTTTTTAACCCATTGCAAGGTATTCCAGCTACAAATTATTCCTTAGTAGCACTTCTGTGATAGACTTTACACCCTTTATCCACTTAGCTCTCCCTGGCCTTTCTCCCTCAGATTCTGACAAATATGGATGGACAATTTCCTATGGTTTCTCCTGTCAACCTGGTTGATATGGACATCCTGAGATAGTGTAGCAACTGCCTCATGAACACGGACAACCCTCTACTACTACCACCTAGGAACACAATTTGTGAGAGATGCAATTACGTTAAAAGCCTAGAGACTATGCTCTCTCCCTCATAAGCCAGTACATCCGGCACTGAGAAGGTTGTCAACACAAACACCACACCTCAGATACCACCCACACCTACACAACACACACACCCACATATGCGGAGGTCATCAACAAAAACATACCCAAACAAAAGAGACCTCCAAGGCAAAAACAAACACAAACTCCATGACCCACCACATAACACACCATACATAGTCCACACTCCTGTGTCTCACAGCCACTAAGACCTAACCATAAACCCAACAAATTAGTCATAGGAAACTCCATTGTGAAACACATACACATAGATGTGCCCCTCACCAGCCTGGATAAGGAGAAAGTCACAGTTATTTTTTTCTGAGGTGCCAGAATCCACCATATCACACATGCACTCAAGCCTCCCAACAAGTACTGTTATGACTCTGTCATAGTCCATGTTGGAGTGACTGACTTGAGATGTACTTCCCTGGACTATATGAAAAGAGACAAGATCGAGCTCACTGAATATGTGTCCAAGGAAGGTATGTCCCTAGTGTTAAGCAGCATTCTACCGTCAATTAGAATGATGCCTCAATGTAAACAAAAAATAATTGACTTTTAACAATTGGCTTAGTTTCTGGTGTCCTTTCAAGGAGAACCAGTAGCTGATAGCCTGGGAAGACATGATCGACAGATCACAATGTTTTGCCAGAGATGGCCTGCATCTGTCTCCCTTGGGTTTCAGGCTTCTGGCAAAGGCTCTTGCTTCCCCCATACTGCCTTTTTTTTGGGCAATGACATGAGGTCAAAACTACCAACATGAAAATGTCATCAAAATGCAAATTAAAGGTCATACTGCTAAACGCTAGGAGTCTAAACATGTAACTGCACTCTTTGCAAGCATTCTTAGCCCACTGAAGCAGTCACAGAAACCTGCTTCAAAGCTGTGGGGGAGCCCCCCAGCCATAATAGATTGCTCAACCTATCATACATTCAGACCCCAAACCGTGGGCAGCAAAGCAAAAGGAGGAAGGGTTTCAATATATATTAAAGACACACACACCTCCAGGCTGGCCAAACAGTATAATGCACAGGAGACACTCCAGGTTCAGTTAACCATTGACAAGACCCCTATTCAAATCACAGCTAGCTACAGACCCCCAAATTTGACTCACGATGCCCACTCCACCTATCTGGACCTCTTCGAATCTTTCACAATTCAACCCTTTACCCTGATCCTGGGTGACTTTAACATCCAACCATAGATTGGAATAACTCATGCCAAAACACAAATGCCCAGAGATTCCTTGATTTCATCAATGCACATGCCTTGGACCAACTGTTAAACACCCCCACAAGAGGTGATAATATCTTAGACTTGGTATTAACCAACATGAGTAACCACTTCAGCATCCCTACAGTGTCATCCTCCCTGGTAAGATCCGACCACAAAGTGGTCACTTTCAAAGTCACCATCTCCCCCGACCCCCCCCCCCCTCCAGCTAGGGTAAACAAAAAAAACTTCTCCAAAGCTGATTACAGTCCTGAGGGAAGGTATAAACAGCTTCACAGCCCCCTCCCCCTCTGTAAGAACTGGCACAAATGTCCAATCCTACACCAAAGTATTATACAAGCATTTATGTAGCTGCATGGAATCACGAATCTCCAACAGGACAAAATCCTCCTCCTCAAGGAAGAGTAAACCTGTCTGGTGGACATCTGAAATAAACAGACTCTATAATAAAAGGAAAAATTTGCTGTCCAGGACCAAGAAGGATCAGGTGCCTAAAAGGAAACAATCTCTCCTTAGCCTGAACAAGCAAATAAGAGCACTAGAGAAATACTCCAAAGTAAACTTCGACTCCAAACTAGCCACATCTACTAAAGACAATCATAAGGCCTTCTTCACATGTCCACAATCTCAAAGGAAGCACTCAGATCTGCTCAGAACTGATGGTCAAGGACACCACATACACAAACACCATAGATATAGCCAACCTGCTGGCAGACAGATTCAGTGAAAACTTCACCCCTCTGCCTCCCCCCCGTCAGTAAATCAGGACATCCCCGGCGCCTGTCGCCCCCTTACCTCTAGGGAGAAAGCCATCACTGCCTTCTCAAAGGCAAAAAATGCAGGCTCCATGGAACCCAATAACATTTATTTATTTATTTTATTTATTTATTTATTGACATGTGTTAACCGGGTTTGTCCAACTGGGCTTGTGGCCCATTTTCAGCAGAGACGCGAGGAGAAAAGCTCCAGTAGTACATTTTAAGCAAGCACAACTTTAAACAATATTGATATAATAGCAGTTACAGCAAAAAGATTCACATATGTTGGGTTACATGCATAAAGTTAAAGTTGCATTAAAAAGAAGCTAAGTAACAATTTTACACTGATATAGCTCAATAGGTCAACAATAAAAAATTTTTGTTTGTATAAAATTATGCATAGTAGACACATTGGAGAGAGAGGTGTAATGAGGTACTAAGTATGGTCCTTTTGAGGGTATATAAAGGAAAGGAAGACTAGGTAGCGTCATGGCAAGGGCAGTTTCTGGAATTGAGAAAATAAGCTTTTAGTTCAGGTGTGGGAGATTGAATGTACGTCAAGTGGAAGTTTGTTCCTAGCATGGGCAAGGGAGTGTTTGCAGAGTAGTTTGCCTACTGACCGTTTTGGGTGGTAGATATCACATAATTGCTGGTTAGAAGTACAGATGGTCTGGGATGGGATGTAGATGGAGACTAAGGAAGATAGAGATGGACTGAAGGAGGTTTTATAAAGAATAGAGTGTAGCACATGAAATTGATAAGATAGCATAAATTGGAGAAGTTCAAACCATTGAAGAGAGTTTAAAGAAATGCAGTGGTGTGAGTTGTATGGTGAGTTAGTAATGAATCTGGCTATGTTATGGTAAGTCTGTTGGAGTTTATTTAGAGTGGAGGCCTGGATGGTGGTAAGAACTGGGGCGGCGTATAAGAGGGAGGGGAGGAGGAGTGCCTGGCCCAGGGTAAGTCTAGATTCAGGGGTTAGGAATTTTTTGTTCCAATATAGCAGACCTAGTTTCTGTTTTTTTTTTTTTTTTATACACTGGAATATGTGTAGGTTGAACTTTAGTTCGTCATTGATAATGACCCCTAGGAGTTTTGTGTGGGTGTCAGGTTGGATAGTTGTATTGTTAGAAGATGTAATAAAAAAGGAGGTTTTGTGATGAGAAAGAGAACAGGGAAGGAAAAGTAGGAGTTTGGTTTTTTTGGGATTTAGGATCAATAGGTTGTGAGAGAGCCATTGTTCAATGGATAGTAGGGCCTGTTGGGTCAGGGAGTGTAGTTCAAGTATGTTATTTGAGATGGATATAAGTGTGGATTCGTTGGCATACTGAATAAGGGAGGATTCTTTGCATGAGGTGTAAAAATCATTGGTGAAGATGTTAAACAAAAAGGGTCCCAAGATGGAGCCTTGGGGAACACCAATGGAGATGGGAAGGAAAGGTGAGGAGGATGAGAGCCATTTGACAGATTGTTCCCTGCCAGATAGGTAACTATTAAACCAGGCAAGTGCGAAGGGGGATAGGTGGAGATTTGCAAGTTTGGATAGTAGTACAGGATGAGAGACAGTATCAAAGGCTTTGGAGAGATCTAGGAAGAGACAGGAAATGAGTTTATTGTTGTCTAGGACCGCTGCAATGATATGAGTGAAGGAGAGGAGAGCAGTGGTGGTGCTGTGGTGAGGACAAAATCCATGTTGGGTAGGGGTAAGTAAGTGGTGTGTGAGGAGGTGATTGAGAAGCTGTGAGTGAATACATTTTTCTAATATCTTGGAGAGGAGGGATAGAATGGCAATGGGTCGGTAGTTTGAGGGTCAGTGGAGTTTCCACCTTTATGAAGAGGGACAGTGAAGAAAGATTTCCAAAGAGTGGGAACAGTTGATTCCAGAATAGATCGATTAATTACTATAGATATAGGATAGGCAATTAAGTCAGCAGCAAGTTTGAGGAATGTAGGAGATAGATTGTCAGTGGAAGGAGAGCAAGGTTTTAGCTTGAGTAGTAGAGATTTGATGTAAGTAATGGGAAATGGCTCAAAAAAAAACAAAGTTGTGTTAGCGGGACTTGGAGGGGTGGGTGTCGAAGTAGAGTTTGGCTTAGACGTTACCAGACTTTGGATGGAAGAGATAAAGTGTTTATTCAGGAGGGTAGCTGTTTCCTGTGAGGAAGAGTTAGGGTATGGGGAGGGATTAGAGGGCTTTCCAGGATAGAGGATGTTGTTGAGAGTTGACCAAAACTTTCGAGGATTGGATTTGTTGTTAAGCTGAGCAGAGCAATAGTATAACTTTTTGTCATTAGGTGTATGTTTTTTTGCAAGGTTCCTCAGTTGCCTGTATTTTTGAAGAAAAGGTGGTTGTTTAGTTTTAGTCCAGGTTTTCCAAGCATGATCTCTTTGTTTCATAAGGGACCTAGTCTCTTTGGAGAGCCAGGGAGCATGATTTGATTTTAGGTTTACCTTTATAATGCCGATCCTGATATGGGCGACTCGACTTGCGCGAAGGCCGAAATGCGATCGTCACCGAGGTCGAATTCTGAATGTGTGAACAGCAAAACCTCGCCCCTTTTTGACCGATGGTAGCATAGGTGTGGAGGTGTTGTGCAGCCGGTAATGTCGAACGTCGAATGTTTTTCGACATTTAAAAATATTCGCGGTTTCGGTTTGTGCAAAACTATTTAAAGGTAAACCTTGATTTTATTCTGATCTTCCCAGAGGGAGCTAAGGAGTTTAGAATATTCATGAAGATGCTATTGAAAGTGCTTACAACATCCCATGCCGCATTCTACATGAACTCAGTCAGGAACTTGCAGCACCATTAGGCACCATATTCAACCAAAGCATGAGTACCAGCTTCATCCCAGCCGAATGGAGGACAGCCATTGTCATCCTTCTGCACAAAGGTGGAGCATCCACCAATCCAGGAAATTATAGACCCATCAGCCTAATTAGCCTGATCTGCAAGGCCATGGAATGGATTACCAGGACCTAATTAACAAGGACACTGGCAACCTCCAAACACTTGATCCGACACAGTTTGGTTTCATCAAGGAGAGGTCATGCTTGTTAAATTTGATCAACTTCTTTGAGACAGTCACCAAAGCCATGGATGAAGGGTAGACGGTGCACACTGCCTACCTTGACCTGGCCAAAGCCTTTGACACTATTCCCCACTCGGGTATAATAGATAAACTCTCTCAACTAGGCATCAATCTGTATGCTACCAGAATGGTAGCAAACTGGTTCACTAACAGAACCCACCTAGTCAAAATAGGGAAAGCCACCTCAAGCAGCAGACCTGTAACAAGCGGTGTACCCGAGGGATCAGTCTTGGGGCCTCTGTTGTTTTGGATATACTTTTCTGAGGTGCAGGCCAAAACCAGTAGGCTATGGCTGACCAAGTCTGCAGATGACTACAAGCTGGGTGCTATCATCAATTCCCCTTGTGATGTGGACAGCCTCCAAGAGGGTCTCACCCAGTCAAATGAGTGGTGCCAGAAACATGGCTTCAAATTGAATGCCAAAAAAATGCATCATCATCCTCCTTTGGGGACAGTGACAGCCCACAAATTATCACATTAATAACAATGTCCTAAGCACACAATCAGTCGTGAGGGACTTGGGCACACAGGCTGATAGCAATCTGACTTTTGACCACTATATTGCCTCCATTGTATGGAAAGCTTTCTACATGGCCCACCTCATTAGGAAGGGTATCTCATCTAGAAAAAGGAGGTCATAACATCCCTGCATTCTCCCCTTATAAGACCCATTATTGAGTACAACGCCCTTTACAGAATGTACTTCACAAAGCACATGATGCAGCTGGAGAGACCACAGAGCTTCCTCACCAGGAGATTCCAGGACTTCAAACATCTACCCTACACAGACAGGCTAAAAGCCCTGTCCCTTTACTCTGTCTCACACAGACTCCTCAGAGGTGACCTCTGTCTGGCACATAAAGCAATCTCAGACCCTGTCTTAATGGGACTGCTGTATATCTGCAAGTCAAGTTCCATTCGATTAACTAGTATGCGCAACCTCAACCTGGTCTGTGTCATCAATAGGACTTGCTGAAGGGACAAATTTGTGTCCCAGAGACTCCCCTTCTGTGGAACAAACTCCCTCTCCACGTCAAGCAGAGTACCTCATTATCCCTTTTTAAGGGAAACCTGGATAACTGGATGGGGTACAGAAAATACATTCCAGGGATTCCACTTGTGTCCCTGCTGGACAAGGGCATCGGGTGCTGACTTGTCAGAACATGGGCTAAATTCTTGGCTAGGCTTGTAAGGGCCTCAGGGCCAATAGCCTACTAACTTCCTATGATCCTATAAACTTCTATACTATCCAGTCTCATAATTCTTTGTAAGCAGACCTACTCAGACTTACAGCCTGTTGCAGATCAACAAAACCACACCATGTTTACATAAGCTTGCCATCATAGTCCCTCTCCTAAAGTATCCAACCCTAGAGTAGCCATGGATTACCACTAACATAGCCAACCTTGACACCTAGTGAAAATTTCAGAAAAACTTGTTTATGAACACAGTATTTAATATATTAGCTAGAACAACACCCTTTCAGGAAAGCAACATGGCTTTGGTCCTAAATACAGTACCTTCACAGTTATACTCTACCTTACCACTGATATTTGCTCCAACATGGAGCCAGATACATTGACTGATGCAATGTTTATAGACCTAAAATGGGCTTTTGAATATGTATATTATAAAATTCCCATTAGTGCGCTCAAAAGCAGTAACTTCTTTGATTAGGTTTGTTCATAGTTCAAAAAATACCCACTCATTAGAACCTTTACCGTATCATGTAATGACCATCAATCTTCCTTCCTTTTCATCATCACACAAGTTCCACAAGGATCTGTACTTGGCCTCCACTAACTTTCTCCATTTATTAATCAACTTCCTTATGGACTACCTATCCTTAATTATACCCTCTATGCTGATGACATATCAAATTCACATCACTCAACTCTCAAAAGCAAATAAACTTGTCACTTTGAAATTACTTTTAACTCCTCTGAACTGGCTAACCAACAAGCTCTCTCTCAGAGCCAAAATATCCACTGTCATGCTCTTTGGTGCCAATAACAGACTCACCACCTCCCTACCTCTCACTATATCAAGCCCAAATCAAGACCTACTTCCTTCTATGATGCAGCAAAGATACCTGGGACTACTCTTCTCCCAGTCTTTATCTTTTCTGCCTCATACATGCAACAGTCAAAGTCCTGACTCAACTACAGGTAACCTATAAAAAAAAGTAAAGTCATCGCTATCAATATCCTTTTACCTCATCTTCAATACTACTTTCCCATCACTGTAAGCATGTATATACACACACACACACACACACACACACACACACACACACACACACACACACACACACACACACACGCACACACACACAAGCACACACATGCACACACACGCACACACACGCACACACACACACGCACACACACACACACACACACACACACACACACACACACACACACACACACACACACACACACACACACAAGCCCATAATAATTTTTAGTTTCAGGCATTTGCGGCCCTTAATCCACCGCTGCCTCTTACACAATGTGTTGCTATTTCTATATCTTAAGAAAACACTTAATTAACACATAGTCTGAAATTTCACACCATCTGACACCTGCAGAGTTAATGGCTGGATAGTTTTCATCTGAGCTTGATTCCTGAGAATGTAGTTTTGCAACCTCTCTGTAAACATATGTAGGCATCTCCTAAAAGGACTGTAAAAGTTACAAAGAAAATTAAAATATGAAAGTTATTCATCACACACTCTTTTTGTAATGGTGGCATTTATGTCAGCTTAACATAATGAGTAAGTAATTAGATAATGCATATTTTAATTTTACTGTAACTAATACAAAACTGTTAATATCTTTCTAACCATAACAGACAAACCCAACTATTGGTGTGACTTTTGTTCATGCAGATATGATCTTAAATTTGCTGCAAAGCAATTTTGTATGTGCTGCACCATTTTCAAGAAATCTGTATGAGTATGATTTGTATGCATACACGTATATCTAATAGGCAAATAAATGTAAATATCTGCAAAGCAGTTCTAGTTAGACAAAAACTATCAATGCAAAGTTTTTCCAGCATTGTGTATGCTTTCATTTGATATTATGAAGCACCATATAAACACCTTTTGGTTCAAATTATTAAACATATGGCAAATATTCATAATATTTCATGAAAACAACTAACATTTTCTCAAGTAGCCATTACCCCCAATTGGCTCAGGAACTACTCCTGGCCTGTATGCTGACTGGCCAGATGAGATGTTGTTCCATGTCTCCAGGTAGACAATGCCTGAGATAGTTACAGAAATATTATATTTATGCATGTATTTTATTTTATTATTAAACAATTTTAAGTATCTACAAAGTGGTGGTTGGCAGACAGTGGGTATCAGCAACAACTTCTGCAGAATTATGTAAGCTTTCACTTGACACCATGAAATACCATATACATTCTTTCTGGGTCAAGTCATTACTAGAAATATTAATATGGCACATACTCATAATCTGGCATAAGCAAAATCATACTTTTTCACTTATGAACCACTCCATTCTGGTCACCAGCCACGTTTGGCCTGTGTGCTGCTGAGGTTTGGTCACCAGCCATGTTTGGCCTGTGTGCTGAGGTTTGGTCTCCAGTCATGTTTGGCCTGTGTGCTGAGGTATCTTGTGACTTGCTGTTTCACGATGCTATGTGGACAGTGCCTAGCATATCTGCATACGACATGCTAACATGCATCAATATTACATTAAATTTATTACAATTATTAAAATTATTACATTAAATATCTGCAAACTGGTAATAGATAGACACCAAGTAGCAATGGGAAGTTTCCTAGACTATATGTAACCTTTTATTTGGTACCATGAAGTATCACATATTTTTGTCTGAAATTATTAACACAAATATTAATATAGCACATATTCACAACTGGCAAAAAAAAAAAAAAAAATCACCCTTTACTGACCACTCGTTTTAGATCAGCAGACATGTCTGACCTGCGTGATGAGATCTCCTATGAAACACTATTCCACAATGCAAGTTGCGAACACTGACTGAGATATTTATGTAAAATATGTAAATATGCATAAACATTATATTTACTGTTAAATAAGTATATGTATCTGCAAAGTGACAGTAGTCCGATATCATGTAGTGCTGAGAAGATTCCTGGTATTACATAAACTTTTGTTTGACAACAGGAAGTAGCACATAAATTCCTTTTAAGGCAAACTAGTAACACAAGTACAACTATTGCACATACTTATAATTCTGAAATAATAACAACTCACAGTATCTTACTTATTGACCATTTAATTTTAGTCTCAAGCCATTCCTGAATCTTCGTGCTAACTAGGCTTATGAAATGCTGTGTCACAATGCTTCCAAGTAGAAACTGCCTATGTCAGTAACATAGATATTTATATATAATTCATTGGTAAGTATAACACTAATATTTACAGAGTTAGAGTTTTCTACCAGCATGTACCCTTTCACCTGACATCATGAAGAAGAGTATAAATTCCATCTTGTTCAAGTTATTAATGGAAATGTTAATATGGTGTATATTCATGCTTTTAAATGAAAATGAACCACAATATGTCACTTACCAAATACCTACTTACCTAAGTCAGGAGCCACTGCTGACCTGTGTGCTGACTGGGCCTGTGAAATTCTATTCTGCAATAATTCCAGGTGGAGACTGCCTTAGATATTCACATAAATATGATTATGTATGTATGTATGTATGTATGTATGTACGTATGTATCTCCAGGATTCAGTAAGGTTCCGTGCAGGAATAGCTTATTCCTGCATGGAAACGACCATTTAAGAGCAGCACGCCATGCATAGTTATGACAGCGCACTGCTCTGCTCCTAAATGGACATGGAGCATGGATGAGTGCAGGGGGTGTGTCTGAGAGCAGAGCTCTCACAGTATACATGGCCCCATAGTCAAGAATTGCCGTTCGGCAATTACAATGAGCGAGGACGCTCAAAGCGGGTTGCATACCTCTCAGCTGTACAGATCTTCACAGAATGTCCAAATTTTTGGCTCATACTTTTGGCCTGTTCCTCATTTTTCCTGGCAAATCACTGGGATGATCTCAAGATTGAAGTCGGTAAATAATGGCATACATTTGCGTTTCAGACTTCAAATCCAGCCCTATATCCATATATATATATATATATATATATATATATGTATATATATATATATATATATATATATATATATATATATGTGTGTGTTTAACATATTTAGCGGAGTCATAACCTCAGCACCAATAGTCGCAACCTCTTAGTGTAAGGGGATGTCATGTTAAGTACTGCAGATATAAATGTAGACTGTTGCTACTGTAACACGGATTGTCTTAACAGAAATGTTGTGTGTGGGAAGTCACATCTGATATTGACATGTACGCCATCAGTTACTGACAGACATCCTAAGATCATCATAGTACAGTACCACAGATATCACAGTAATGGTCCTGTGGAATACAGCAGCGATATGACCAATAAATGTGGACAGTCTGACACACTCTGGTCAGTCCAGAGGTATACACAGAACCCCTTAGTGCAAGACATGTGGACTAAGGCTGACAAAGTGGATGTTTACAGCCATGTAAATGAGGATATCATGTAAATACTGGAATAGATATGCTCACACAGTTTATGCATTCACACACTCCTGCTGTCCTGACACATAATAACCGGAGGAGCAGAGGTCACAAGCCACATACTATCCACTAGTTAGTGACATACATCTGTACAGCATACCACTGCTTTGTCAGAAATACACAACAGTTATGGTGGCACGGAAGCAGTACATCTGACACATATCTGGACATAACATCACACTGGGTAAGTACACTGAGCTGATAGGCATGGCACAAAGCACTGTGCAAACTACACGCAGACTGTCACAACACTGGCCTACATTTCTTATGGGGGAATACACATGCACCTGCAAATATAGCTGGCTCTACAGACATCTAACAGCATGGAGTAACAGACACCTATGTGAAAGCGCATACCCACAACCAATCGAAACACAGCCACATATGGTAAGCATGGTTAATATTACAGTACATGGACTGTGTGATCAACACTATCCTCATATGTCCCACTCACACACTAACCCTACATATACTGGGCCAATACACAGTGTATTCCAATGCCTGACTGTGGTATGGGACATGTGTGGGTTTGGCCTTACAAAAATGTACACCAACAGGGTACCATGCACTGGAGCAGCATGCAACATCAGACAGAACAGGACCAATAACTATGACATCTACCACAGTCTGTACACAGGCCAAGGGACATATTCGCAATATACACTCTGTTGACAATCACCATAAGTACACAGACCTCACTACTGTACACACTACAACAGAATGTCCAGGTTTTGTCCTCAAATATAAGCCCTACTATACATCACATGTTTAGCAGTCATATCTCACTGGCTTGTTATTAGGGATGATGTCAATAAATAATGGTGTACTGAACATATGCACCTCTTTTTGCATGACATATGTGCAAAGGTTGACAGAGTTGTAGCTGGAGGCACAAACACAGGGCCAATATTGACATGTTGCTGTGATAAACTCATACATTTACTGGTGTAGCAGGGTTTGTTGTGACATATGTCTTCTGAGGGATATGAAGTCAGTAATTCTCATGACTGTCACCATGTACTGACTGCAATCCTCAGACTATGCTACTGCATTTCAAAAGATAGGTCATCTGTGAGTAACACAACACATGTAAGACTCCAAACACTGGCCAGTCTGCAGATAGCCCTACAGGTGAGAGTTTCCTCAAACACATAACACTGTCATGACAGGTATTAAATCATGTAGACCAGCCATAGCCGCACAAACCCTGTTAAACCAACATTACTTCAAATTTGGAACAAGAGAGTGCAAACCAAATGAAAACCAAACGAATACCAAAAAATCTGTTACCAGTAGTCAAGGCAATCAAGAAACAAGCAGATTAGCGTACCACACTTTATTCAACGCTTTCGTTAAGAGACATCATCAGAATACAAAATCCTTTAATGAAAACAATGCTTAAATAAATAAACAAATCAAATAATTAATTAACAATAATCACATAATTAAAACTGCTTTCTTTAAAGGGATAAACCTAAACATATATAAAAAATAATTTAATAAAAATGTAAAATGATCAAGTCACCTAATCAAAATAGGAAATAAAATCCATATTTTTATTTAAATTTAATTTTCTATCTTTTAAGAAACATTTGATGTTAATAGCCTCATTTAGGCCAGGTTTCTTATCAGAATGAAGCTTGATCTGCCAAATAGTCTCTCTTTGTTCGAGATAATTTTTAAAATCTCCACCCCTAAGGTCTTTTTTGCCGAGTTCTAAAATAGAAAAGAAAAATTTCTTAAAATTCGTGCAATCAATAGAATGTCTATACAAGGCATTCCTAGAATCCTTAGTCTTGATACTGTATAAATGTTCCCTCATACGTTCTCTTAAAGTGCAAGTGGTCATACCGACGTAAAACGCCAAACAACCACTGCACAAACTAATATACACCACCCCTCTGGTTAAACAGTTAACAAAACCAGGAACTTCAAATGTCATGTTCAAGTGTTCTAACATAACATAGGGCCCTTCAAAGATGTATCTACAAAAATTACACTGTTCACACCTAAACATACCCTTTTTGTGTGTAACATATCTTTTAACTTCATTACCTGAAGGAACATTTTCTAGTAGTCTTTTGAAATTGAATTGGTTCCTAAAAATGAATTTAGGTCGATCCCCAAGTATCTTAAATAAATCTGAATTACCTTTTAGAATACACCAGTTGTTTTCCAAAAGACTTTTGATGCCAAAACTATCAACAGTCATATCAAGTGAACATACAGCACCAAAAAAAACGTTGTTAAAACCATTTTTGTCACTAGTTCCCCCAGTTTTATTTAATGGTGCCCTCAATAATGCTGGATAAAACAACTCACGTTTACTAAGGATGTCAGAACATAAACTGTCCAAATAAACTTTGTCGTATCTCCTTTTAACAAACATTGTTGAAATAAGTTCAAATTCGTTTAGTAAATCACTGTAGTTCATAGTCATACAACAAGCTCTAATGTATTGTCTCTTTGGTATGTTTTTCTTAATGTGTTTAGGATGGTTACTTTTGTAATGTAAATAACCATTAGTAAAGGTTTTTTTACGAAAGATCTTACTTTGAAAATTTTTTTCTTTTCCATCCCACCAAAGCATAACATCCAAAAAATTGACGTTGTGATCCCCCTCACTAAGAACAAATTTTAAAAATTTGACAGAATTGTTAACATCAGTCAAAAATGAATCAACTATGTCTTGTGCACCCTGAATAATAAAAAAGGTCATCAACAAACCTAGAATAAAAAAGTATGTTGTATTGCTTCTCAATTTCAACCAAAATGTTAGTTTCCCCACCATGCCATGACAGTGTTTGCATACGCAGGGGCAGCTGCTGAACCCATGGCAACACCTCTTTTTTGTTTGTAATAAATGTCATCAAAAAGAAAAAAATTATTATTTAAAATAATCTCTATCATGTTACATACCAAAGATATAGTGTTAGCTTTCATTCTAGAATGTGTAGTTAAAAAATTACGTACTGCCTCAACTCCATCTTCGTGAGGAATACAAGTAAACAAAGACACAACATCAATGGAAAACATAACATGTTCAACAGAATTTAAGTCAACCCATTCAGAAAAAAATCTAAGCTTATTTAAAAAGTCCCAAGAATCTTTTAAGTAAGACTGAAGATTCTGTATCAAGGGACTTAATAAAGTATCAACTAATAATGCAATTCCTTCTGTTATAGAATGTGGGGAAGAAACAATGGGTCTAAATGGAGGGTTAACCAAATCCTTATGAATTTTTGGTATACTGAATAACACCTCAATTCTAAGTTTTTCAACAACACAAAAATCGTACATTTTAAAATCCATGTCCCCAGACATTAAAGCTTCATATAAAAATGAATAAATGTTCCTATAACTACAATGGATGTCAAATAAACCGACTTTCTCATATTCTAATGTGTTACTAACAATAGCCAACATACTTTTTTTGTACTTAGCAACATCCATGACAACAATGTTGCCCCCTTTATCACTCCTCATAAATCTAAGATGTGATTTTTTCTTTAGTTTGTTGAGGGCCTTACGTTCTAAATGGGTCAAATTGTCTACACATTTACCTTTGGTTTTTAAAGAATTTGACAACTCTTGTAAACATACTTCTTCAAAAACTCTTATAGTGTTATTTAAAGAAGGAGTGTATGTAGAGGGTTTAAATAAACCTTCATTAGGACCTGATACATTACACATTAAGAACTGAAGATTCAAATTGCGGATGTATTTCTTTAAATCAATAACAGTTTTACTAAATTCAGCTTTTCTAGTTGGAACAAAATTTAGACCATAGCTTAAAATGCCCAACTCAGCATCAGTTAACAAAGTGTCTAACAAATTTACAACATCAAAATTATCAGTGGACATCATATTTAAAGTCCTTAAATTTCATCCCCCGACGAATTGGAGCTCGTCATAATTCTGCTTCTTGTTGTCACAGTCCTTTTTGTTTGGTTTCCTTTTTGGCTGAAAAAGTCTTTGAAGCACCAGCGTTTACTGAAGAGTGTAAATTACTTCCTTCGGTGTTTGAAGGAGAAGTTTCTTCTTGTATTTCTATACTAACTGCACCCTCGTTGTTATTGCCCTGATGTTGAAAAAACTTTTTTAAAAAACCGAGGGAACCATTCCTTTGACAGATGCATCCATTTTGTTTGAACCAACAAACTTTTTAGTTTTATTGTAAACTGTCTTATTAGGGCCCTGTTTCACTCTGGAATCCCCATCGTTGTCTCCATGAAAGTACCTTTGGTTAGAAACAAAGTTACTGCAAGCACTATTGTTCTCGTAAGCTGTGACATCACATAACAGCTTAGTGTGCTTATGAGTGGCTACTTCGTTGATATGGTGCTCAAATTCAATAAACAATTGTTGGTAGACATCATCAGACCCATAGTCCACCAATAAAGTATTCACCTCATTGTCAACCTTTAAAATATCTTCTTTAAGTTGCAACAATTTATTTGTGCTGTTCTCAATGAGTAACTTTAAAAATTCCAAACCAGCTTTATTAAAAAAAACAGTTAAAAGTTTTGAAAAAACAATAGTCAGCGCTTACCCCATTAGGGAATTTGAAAAATCTTAACCCTTTTGGGACAATTTCTAGTTCCAAACAACGTTCAATGTAACGGTTCTCTAAATCAAGAGACTGGTGTCTTTTAAGAAGTTTCCCAAGATGTTCACATTTACCGTGAAACTCTTCTGTTTTCACCCTTGTGACACGGTAATCGGCTCTAGTAAAAGGGTCAAAATTAACTTCCAACATGGACTTAACATCTCTGTAAGAGCCAACTGACTGCAAAACAGTTCTAGAAGAATTTTTCCCCTTAACAATATCTGCTACCGGAGAAAAAACATTTTCTTTTTCCACTTCAATAATAGTGTTCTCTTCACCTTCCGAATTTGGAGAAGAGGCAAAAGTATTTACAGCATTAAATTTAGAAGAAAGCACCTTTAAAATTTCTGTATGTCAACCATAGTAGCCAAAAGTAGTTGCATAAGCCCACCGTCTTTGTCCAAAGGGGTGGAATGTATAGCGAGCTCCATTAACGGATTCACTGGTGCCTCGGCCATCATGGAAACACTCGGCGAAGAAAACCAGGAACAAGAGAGTGCAAACCAAATGAAAACCAAACGAATACCAAAATATCTGGAACCAGTAGTCGAGGCAATCAAGAAACAAGCAGATTGGCGTACCACACTTTATTCAACGCTTTCGTCAAGAGACTTCATCAGAATACAAAATCCTTTAATGAAAATAATGCTTAAATAACCACACCAATCAAATAATTAATTAGTCTGATGAAGTCTCTTGACGAAAGCATTGAATAAAGTGTGGTACACTAATCTGCTTGTTTCTTGATTGCCTTGACTACTGGTTCCAGATTTTTTGGTATTACTTCAAATTTAGAAGAGCAAGACTTACATTCTGTCCTCATTTCTGGAACATCCCCCTCCTGTTTGTTGCCCTGTCTCCACAGTGTATGTTGTAGGAGGTATATCCCACTACCCTCTGTGATGCTGCTTGCCAAACACCAACATGAAGTCCTGCTCACAGTGAATGAAAAGGGTCAACACCCACATGATGTTCCTAGTTATAGGTTCATAGGTTCATAGGTAGGTACTAGGCTATTGAGCCTAGGGCCTATACAAGACTAGCTAAAAATGTATCCTGGCTTTCGCCACCCAAGAAAATTATTTTCCTGTGCCCCTGTCAAGCAGAACCACAGAAGTGATCTCCGGGGTGAATTTCCTATTACCCATCCAGTCATCAAGATTTTTCTTGAAGAGTGCTAATGAGGAGCTCTGTTTGACATAGATAGGTAGTCTGTTCCAGAGTATGGGAAGTCTCTGGGACAGGAATCTATCCCTCCAGCATGTTCTGTTTATTGTGGTGACAAGGTTTAGGTCCCTCGAGCGTGTAGCTCGGAGGGATTGGGATTTCTTTAAGTGCAGCATGTCCAACAGCTCTGGGTTTGACATAGCTTTGTATGTTAGGCAGAGATCGCCTCTTAGTAGGTGATATGCAATGGAGTAAAGCTGGAGTTTTTTGAGACGGTCTGTGTAAGGCATCTGTTTGAGGCCAGTAATCCTCTTTGTGAGGTATTTTTGCGGCCTTTCCAGTTGTTGTAGATGTCTTGTGAGGTACATACCAAAAGGGGCATTGTACTCTATAATGGGTCTAATGAGTGATGAGTAGAGGGAAACAATGACCTCTTTTTTTCTGAATGAGAAACCTTTTGTAATGAGGTGTGCCATGTAGAAGGATTTCCTGACCACTTTGGCGATGTGATTATCAAAGGAGAGACTACTGTCCACCTGTGTCCCAAGGTCTCTTATCACACTTTCGGTGTTAAGTAGACTACCGCCTATGTGGTAGTTCATGGGTACAGAATTTTTACCAAAGGGGATGGCAATGCACTTTTTGGCATTGAGCTTGAGACCATGTATTTGACACCAGGCATCTGTCACAGTGAGGCCCTTTTGTAGGATGTCCACATCATTAGGAGTTTCAATTATGGCTCCTAGTTTGCAGTCATCTGCGAATTTAGTTAGCCAAAGACCTTCTGTGTTAGCCTGTACTTCAGAGAAGTAGATACTAGGGTTTGGGAGGGTGGCCTAATTGTTAAGGTGTTTGCCTTACAAACACAACATGCAGGGTTTGAGTCTCACAAGGGATAATTGGCTAGGCTTCAAATGGCTCGCAAGGGCAGTTAGCTTAGTACTAACCTATGAACCTATGAAGGAGAGGACCCATGACTGAACCTTGTGGTACTCCACTTGTCACTGGTCTAAAGTTGGATTTAGAGTATGCTACTTTCACAGTGTGGGTTCTGTCAGTGAGCCAGTTGGCAACCCATCTTGTGACATAGGGATTTATATCTAGTTTAGTTAGTTTATCTATAATTCCAGAGTGGGGGATGGTGTCGAACACCTTGGTGAGATCTAGATAGGCTGTGTGAACCACCTTACCCTCATCTATGGCTTTGGTGACTATTTCAAAGAAGTCTATCAGGTTTAGGAGACATGATCTGCCTTTTACAAACCCAAACTGTGTGGGGTCCAGGGTTTGGAAATCTCCAATGTCTTTGTTTATGAGTTCCATGATGATACGTTCCATGGCCTTGCAGACAAGGCTCATCAGGCTAATGGGGCGGTAGTTCCCAGGGTCTGTTGTGGCCCCCCCCTTTGTGGAGTGGGATAACTGTCACGGTTTTCCATTCAATGGGCACAAAGCCTGAGGGGAGGCTATGATTGAACATGGTACTTAGGTGGGGTGCCAGTTCATTCTGTAGTTCATGTAGAAGTCAGCCTGGGATGTTGTCAGGTCCCATGGATGCTGTGTTCTTGGCTTTGGAGAGTGAAGTTTTTGCCTGTGCAGCTGTGATTACAGGAACTTTGCATTCTTCCGGTATAAAGATGGGCCCTTTAGGGGGTGAGAGGGGGGTAAAGTTAGCACTAAACCTATCTGCTAGGATGTTGGCAATATCAGTTGGTTCTGTATATTTAGTGTCATTGTGCTGTAACTCAGAGCAGATCTGAGTGTTGCCATTGAGATTTTTGACTTAGCTATAGAATGCTTTGTGGTTGTCTTTAGAATCAGTGGCAATTTTGTTTTCATAACTAGCTTTGGAGGATTTTATGAGGGATCTCAGCTTCTTACTGAGGCTGACCAGGTAGTTCCTCCAATCATGGGATTTTACTCTTTTTTTGCAACAGTTTCTTTCTTCGGTTGTAGTTTGTTTATGGCAGAAGACCACCAGATTGGCTTCTAGGAGTGTGTTTCCATGCAATTGGCTATGGGAATGTTACCACAGCTCTTCCACATGCAATCAGCTAGTGGGGGACAGAAATTTGTGCAGAGGCCATCAGCTGATCATCAGCATCACTTACAAAACACAAGCTGCTGGCTAAGCAAAGCAGGTGTACTTTTCCACATCCACCAGAGAGGGAGTGAGAGAGACAGACAGAGACAAAGTAAGTAAGAAAGGAAGGGGGTAGAAGAATAAGAGCTAAGCATGTTTGTGTCAGACACTTACCAGTACGGGGTTTCAAACCCCTGCCTGACTATGTATTGCTATTACATTTTATGCAGTTATTGCATGTGCCACAGAGCTTACATGTTGGAGAGCTGTCCAAAGGTATATTTGAAGGTGAGTGACATCAGCAACAGTGAGAAAGGAGGAATAAGGTAGGTGTTGTACATGTGCCTGTCCACAAAAGTAGGTGTCATGGAAGACACAACCACACTCTCTCAGGGACTCACACACATTATCACAGTTGGCAAGGTCAGGATAAGAATGCCTAACTAACTAGTTTGCTACACTACAGTATTATGCAGGTATCACATGCACCACAGGGGTTATCAGGCTGATATATGGGCAAAGGGTAAGTCAAGGGGACTGACATCAGAAGGCATGCTTCATTAGGGCAATGGGAGACGTAGTGAGTGTGAATGGCTTCCAACTCATTAATCTCCACACACACAGACACAGATTTGCCAGTACTGAGATGCATGGGTTCACTGCTTCAAAGGTGTGTAGTGGCTGACTGTGCCAGAAGGCTGTACAAGGCTAGGCAAAGGGTATTCCTTGGCATCAGGCCACATGACAATGGTCTGCAGTGTGGCTCAGGGGTGTAGTCCCTGGATTGGCCCACACAGGTGGGTATTGTATTCACCATCCACTCATCGGGGTTACTATTGTGGGTGGCCAGTGCTGTGCAATGCTTGCCATGTATGTGTTCTATATTCCATAAAATGGACAGTGTCTGGGATGTGCACATGTCCCACATGCATGTTCTGTGACATGTGGAAGTGTACCTGGTATGTCTGGGGCATGTTGTGTGGACAGATTATCATCTGGTGTGGCACTCCTGACCTCATGTGGTGAGAAAGTACAGTTGCGTACACTTACCATAAATGTACATGTTTGAGTGTATTCACTGTTGCAGTCATTACATTTGGGTTATCTGCTTGCAGTAGCCCTCAGTCATCCTGATTAACAAAGTCTTGGGTTCTGCGTCGGTTGCTGTCCCTTCTTCCATGACGTCAGGTCATCAGGGGTATAAAACATGCAGCCGACACCATTACATCAGTTTTTCTTGCCCCAGATGTCAGGTGTCCCCCTAATGGGAAGCAATTAAATCTATAAATACAAGGATATACTGCCAACAAAAAAGCAAATACACCAAAAAGCTTTTTGAGCATAGTAAGTGAGAGTAGAGGTATAGCCAAAAGAAGAAAGGGGGCTGGAGGGAGGGTAACCAGGACTGCAACAGTGAATACACTCGAACATCTACTTTTATGGTAAATGTACACAACTGTACTATGTTCTTCATGTTTCACTGTTGCGGTCATTACATTTGGGTAGATTCCCAAAGCTAAGGTTGGGAGGAGGAATTTAAATAGAATTAGGACCCGCTATAAGGCCCTGCAAGACTGCAGTGGCAAAACCAGCTCTGGATTTAGAGAAAATTGGCAAATGATAATGCTTGGTGAAAGTATGTACAGAACTCCAAGTAGCAGCTTCTAGGATGTCCCTAGTAGGGACACCCCTGAGAAAGGTTGTAGAGGTAGATGCAGCCCTGGTTGAATGGGGTCTGATGCCCTGTGGGATAGGTTTTCTATGGTGCTTATTGCAGAAATGAATGCAATGGACTATCCATTTTGAAATGGTTTGTTTTGAAATAGCTTTCCCCTCTGTCCCTGCAGCAAATGCCACCAGCAGTTGTTCATATTTCCTTTGAGGTTTAGTCTTGCCAAGTAGAATCTAAGCTGTCTGTGCACATCTAAAGAGTGCAGTATCCATTCCCCTTTGTTCTGTGGGTTAGGAAAGAAGGTAGGCTACACTGGATACCACCTTGGGCATGAAGGAGGGATTGGTTCTGAGGGACACCCTGTCCGCATGAAAGATGATGAAAGGTTCTACTGCCATAAGGGCCTGTAATTCAGATACCCTCCTTGCAGAAGTGATTGTTAGAAGGAAAGCTGTTTTCTAGGAAAGAAATTTTAAATCTGCAGTAGCAGCTGGCTCAAAAGGAGGAAGAGTGAATTTCTTCAAGACAAAGTTAAGATCCCAGGCTGGAGTTGGAGCTCTTCTGGGTGGCCTTACATTTTTGGCCCCTCTGAGGAACTGCTTAAGCAGTGAGTGAGAGAAGAGGGGAGTCTCTGTGCTATAATGAGCTGAAATGCCTGAGGCATAAATATTGATGGAGGAAAAGGACAGGCCCTTATGAAGCATCTCAGTCAAGTATTGTAGTATCTGAAGTAAATTGGGCACTGCTGCGTTCATTCCTTGAGACTGGTTCCAGGCACAACATCTTTTCCATTTTGCAGCATAAGATTTTCTAGTACTAGGCCTCCTGGCCTCTAAAATGATATCCATGGCAAACTTACTGAGGGATGGTAAAGGAGAGATTAGGTAATTAACCAGGCTGCAAGCTTCAGGGTTTGCAGCTGAGGGTGCAGAATCCGGTTCTCCTGCTGAGACAACAGGGAAGGAGTCTGAGGCAGGTGCCATGGTGCCAAGTGTGACACACTGCACAAGAGTGGGTACCAGAGTTGGCGAGGCCAGTCTGGTGCAATTAAAATCATCCTTGGCTTGTCCTGTTTGATCTTTAGTAGTACCTTGGGGAGCTGAGGCAGAGGAGGAAAGGCATAAACTGATAGGTTTTTCCAGCTGAAGGATAGGGCATCCATTTTCCAAGCTAGCTTGAGGGGAATCCTTGAGCAAAATGTGTCCAGTTGATGGTTCTGGGGGGAGGCAAACAGGTCTACATCTGGGCTCCCTCATTTGCTTGTCAATATGTTGAAAATCCTTGGGTCCAGTTTCCACTCATGTGGGTCCATGAGGTTTCTGCTTAGTCCTTCTGCCAGTGTATTTAGTTTTCCTGGCAGGAATTGAGCTTGTAGATTCACTTGGTAGCTCAAGGCTGTGTTCCACAATGCTATGGCTAGTCTGCAGAGGGGGTAAAAATGTCTACCCCCCCCTGCTTATGTACCACATGACAGTGGTGTTGTCCGTCTTTACCATTAGTTGTCCTGGAAGAATGTGGTCCTTGAAGGCTGTCAGGGCATTCTGTACAGCTAACATTTCCTTTTGGTTTATGTGTAGGTGCATTTGACTTGGGTTCCATTTGTCCTAATTGCACTTCCCTGCCAGGTGAGCCCCCCATGCATAGTCTGATGCATCTGTTGTTAGGATTTGGGTGGCAGGGGGGTAATGTGAATGGTAGTCCCCTGTTTTGGTGGCAGGCCTCTGCACACCAAAGGAACTATAAGCGTAGGCAAGGTATGATAGGAATCCTTGCTTCTAGATCCTGTGAATGTTGACACCATAGGTTTTTGAGATTACCATTGTAGTTTCCTCATATGCAGCCTTGCATATGGAATTAGAAGAATGCAGGAGGCCATGAACCCTAAGGCTTGCAGTATTTGCCTTGCAGATAGCTGGGTTTTTGTGGCCACTTGTTTAAAGTAGGTTGTCAAATGAATCCGTTTCTCTGACATGAGGAAAGCCATCTGGGAAGTTGTATTCAAGCTTGCTCCCAGGAATATAATTTGTTGACAGGGTACCAGGTGTGATTTCTTTTAGTTTATAGTGAACCCCAGATAAATCAGTACCCTTTGAACAAAGGCCAGATGATTCAAAAGAATGTCCCGGCTTTCTGCCTGAATTAGACAACTGTCCAGGTATGGGTATATTTGAATATTTCTTTGCCTGCAAAATGCATTGACTGGAGCTAGGCACTTTGTGAATACCCTGGGTGCAGTAGATAAGCCAAAGGGCAGTGCAAAGAACTGATAGTGCATGTAGCCTGCTTTGAAGTGAAGGTATCTTCTGCAAGACTCCCTGATAGGGATGTGCAGGTATGCTTCTTTTAAGTCTAGTGTTGCCAACCATGCATCTTTTCCTAGCATAGGAAACAGCTGGTGAAGAGTCAGCATTTTGAATTTTGGAATCACCAGAAAGGTGTTTAGAGTAGAAAGGTCCAGGATAGGATGCCATGTAGTGCCTTTTCTGGGTACCAGGAAAAGTCTAGAATAAAAACCTTGTCCCTTTTTCCTCTTCTGGTACCAACTGAATAGCCCCCATGTTTTAAGAGAGAGACTACTTGATTTTGGGCCTCTGCCCACTGATTTGGGGGTAGATCTGGCCACCCGCTTAGTGTTGTTAATGCGTGGAAGAGAAATCTGTATCCTTGGGATACTATATTTAAAACCCATTTGTCCTGGGTAATGAGTTCCCAGTTTTTGGCCAGCAGACCAATCTTTCCGCCTAAAGGAGCATTCAGTTGGGAAGTGCTTGGAAGTTTTAAAAGCAAGTCATTGAGACAGTTTTCCATAGGTGGGAGTCTTACTACTCCCAGATTTGGTTGCAGAAACCCCCCACTGCTTAGTCTTGTGTGTCCCTTGGGACTGAAACCTGGGGTTTCTGCTGTGTCTGGGTTTGGCTTGAGAAGACCTGGAAGGGGCTGGAAAGGACCAATTTTTAGAGGGCCAGTGCCTACTAAATCTAGGAGGCTGAACTGAAATCTTTAACAGTTTGCATAGATTTAGCTTTATCTTCAATCTTTTTAAGAACTTCCTCCGCCTTGTTGCCAAACAGGCGGTCCTAATTTAAGGGAGCATCCAACAATTTGGCTTTAACATGATCAGGCAAAGATTGTTCCTTAAGCCAAGCATGCCTTCTGAGCACAGACCCAGTAACAGCAGCCCTGCAAGAGGCCTCTAATGAATCAAATCCACATTGCAAAGTATGTTTTCTAACCTCTTCAGCAGAATGCATTAAATCCTGTAATTCTTTATTTTCAGCACAGTCAGGAATCAACATCATTTTCTGTTTAAGCAATCCAATAACATGTTGTTGATACTTTAACATATGAAACTGGCAGTTTAAAGCCCAAATGGCCAAGGTTGCAGAAGTATAAACTTTCTTACTCCATCTATCCAGCACCCTGGAGTCTCTATCAGAGGGGGTAGGATTTTTAGCAGTAGAAGCCTTAATGCCCTTGGGTCCCTGTGAAATAGTCCCTGGATCTGCAATAGGATTTTTAAAAAGGAACTTGTGTGAATCAGGAACCCTGTAATATCTGTCAGGTTTTCTGGGAGCAGGAGGCAAAGAATCAGGGGCCAAACTAGATTCTGAAAAGGCATCATCAACAATGTCTAGTACAGGAGGTATAGCTAAAGGCCTATGCTGAGGCAGGAGTAAGAAATCCCTAAGCCTCTTTTTTGAATCAGAAAAATCCTGGCTTTCCCGGTGGAAATGCTCCCTTAGAGTATGTAAGGTCTCACCAAAAGAAAAATCCTCTGGAGGGGAAGCAGAGGGAATAGAGTCCTCTGCATTGGAATCCTCATAAGTAGATAAGGGCAAATCCAGATCATCAGAAGAATCAGAAAAATCAGAATTCTGGTCAGAAGATTCAAAAACAACTTCACTCCTAGGTTTCTTAGAAGGGGGAGGTTGGCTTCCCCTGATTAGAATTATAAGATCTTCAGCCATTCTTATAATTTGTTTTTTAGGCATAGAGGCCTGAAAATGCAGCCTGGGTGTCGGTTTCTTAGGCATGCTTTTGAGACTTTGGCCTAAATGAAGAAGGAGGCGTCAGTTTAATATGCAAGTCCATAGGCCTGAATACACCCTCAGAAGCCGGTGCCTGCACAGCGGCTCCAGACCCATCCAAGGTAGGGACATCCACAGGTTCTACAGTTGAAGCATATCGTGGCATACTGAACTCTGAATGGGTCTCAGTAGAGGCCTGCGAGTCAGAAGTAGCGGGTATCAGGGGCTGCAAAAGCACCTCACTGAGTACCGGCGAATTGTCAACTGGCTTAGGAGAAGCGTCGTCAGCAACTTTGGACCTCAGCTGCCTGTCTCTGTCTTTAGCTTTGCATTTTTTCAGAATCCCGATAGTCGGATGGCTAACTGATGACATTTCTGGATAATTAAACTGAGAACCAAAATATTTAGAGGCGAAAATATACTGACGACGGATAGTGCACTGATTAAATAAAGCACAAAACTGAAAGCAAAGTACGTCGTGGTCAGGGCCTAGGCATGGAATACAGTACAAATGAAAATCTTTGTGAGGTATTTGCTTTCCACAAGTAATTATTAACTTTTACTGACATCGGTAAGGAGCAAGAAAAAGTTTCCGCAATGGGGTACTTAGCTTTAGTTGAAGACTTCGGTTCTGAAACCCGAAAACGAACATTTCAGGAGTCGGCCGACTGACACTTGTGAAGTGCTTCTGCTTTGGGCACTGCACGGCAAGAAAGACTGATGTAATGGCATCAGCTGCATGTTTTATACTCCTGACGACTAGACGTCATGGAAGAAGGGACAGCAACTGACGCAGGACCCAAGACTTTGTTAATCAGGCCGACTGAGGGCTACTGCAAGCAGATAACCCAAATGTAATGACTGCAACAGTGAAACACGAAGAACATCTGGCTATGGAACTAAGGTTGATCCTGCACCTACACTGACAGCATGATACAGGTATTCACTGGTATTAGTGGCATCTGTCCATACAGGGCATGTGTATAACGCATGGTATTTCATTTGTGGGTTACATTTGCTGACTCTACAGTTGTTGCAGGTGTCCAATAGGGAACATAGCAAAGGACCACTGTAAGCAATTATTTGCCTATTGTAGGGATGGAACAGGGTGTTATGTCCTCTGTAGTCCACTGCAATCACACTGTGGTTACTATCTGTGGGCAATATGCAGGGAACTACCAATATAGTTTTTGTTGCCTAGCCAAGTGTGTTTGTGTATGAGACATGGGTGGAGAGTGTTCTCTGGATAATACAAGGGCGGCCTATATTGTTCCCCAATCCATAATGTCACATGTAGTGGTATGGATTGTCTACATCAGCCTCTCTGCTGTTTGACATCTGTTGTCCTTGTAAGGTGGACATTGAGACATATAATAGGTCCTCAATATAAGAAATTTGCAAAACCGACCCAACAATGAGTCCTGTTATTACACAATAACAGCTACCTTCACTAAGGATACTGATGACAAACACACTTGACAGTGCAGAGAGTCAAACCCCTACCTAAATATATATTGCTACTACAGTGTACTGCATTTATTGCACACGCCACGGAGCTTAAAGGGCTAGTCTTTTCCCAAAGGTGTATTTCAAGGTGAATGACTTCAGCAGGCTTGCCAAATTAGGGCAATGGAAAGTGCATTGACTGTGAATGGCCTCAAAAGCATTGATACATACACAGACAAACACACATACACACACACACACACACACACACACACACACACACACACACACACACACACACACACACACACACACACACACACACAGAGTTTCACAGTTGCCATGTCTGCGATTAGAACCCCTACCTTATTAGCACATCACACTACAGCATTACACAGTTATAGCACACACCATGGTGCTTATAGGGCTACTCTTTCCCCAAAGGTGTATTTCAAGGCAAATGACTTCAGCAGGCTTGCCAAAGTAGGGTAATGGAAAGTGTAGTGACTGTGAATGGCTTCAAAAGCATTGATCCCTACACAGACAAACAAACCCACACAGAATTTCACAGTTGCCATATCTGGGATTAAAACTCCTACATCAATAGTACTTCACACTACAGCATTATGCAGGTATAGTACACACCATGTAGCTTACTGGGCTAATATTTCCCCAAAGGTGTATTTCAATGTGAATGACATCAGCAGGCCTGCCGAAGTACAGCAATGGAAATTGTAGTGACTGTGAATGGCCTCAAAAGCATTGATCCCTACACAAACACACACACACACACACACACACACACACACACACACACACACACACACACACAGCTGCCATGTCTGGGATTAGAACCCCTACCTAACTAGTACATCACACTACAGCATTACACATTTACAGCACATACCATGGAGCTTATAGAGCTACTCTTTCCCCAAAGGTGTATTTCAAGGTGAATGACATCAGCAGGCTTGCCAAAGTAGGGCAATGAAAAGTGCAGTGACTTTGAATGGCCTCAAAAGCATTGATACCTACACACACACACACACACACACACACACACACACACACACACACACACACACACACACACACACACACAGTCTAACAGTTGCCATCTCTGGGATTAGAACTCCTACCTAACTAGTACATTACACTATAGCATTACACAGTTATAGCACACGCCACAGAGCTTATAGGGCTACTCCTTCCCTAAAGGTGTATTTCAAGGTGAATGACATCAGCAGGCTTGCCAAAGTAGGGCAATGGAAAGTGCAGTGTGTATGAATGGGCCATAAACCATTCATCTGGAAGCACACACACAACACTCAGTCACACACAGGTTTACATTTAACAGGAACATGTATACAACTGCTAGATGAATAATGACTTGTACAGTCATGTTACACAGTTATCACAAGCACCAGAGACACTATAGTGCTGAGGGATACAAGAAGTAAATGTCTACAGTGATTGACATTTGCACATCATGTGATACTGGCCAACTGGATGTGTGATTTTTGTGGGACAGGCCTCATGATGGGAAGCTCTTTGTCACTGTCTGTCACTCTCTTCCGCACATCTATGTATGTGTAAGTTTAGCCTATTATAGTGTGTTGTCCTTGGATATATGTGTGTATTCCTATTGAAGTGTGAGCAAAGCATGGCTGGTGTGCAATGTGGAGTGTGTGCACAAACATCTGTGACTGACAGATATGTATAGTCCATTGTTGTTGCCAGACATGGGATTAATTTCTGTAAGTGTGGGAGCATGCCCAGTATGACCTTTCAGTATTTTGTTGTCAGACATGGGCTTAATTTCTCTAAGTATGGCAACATGCCCAGTATGACCTTCTGTACTGAATGTTGAATCCATTCCAGGTAGATTATACTCCAGTGCAAGCTTTTATGTTCTACACCTACAGCTAGAAACCTGTTTCTGCAGGACATCTGTAGATCAGTTAACAATATGGGGTCACAATGGGCAAAGGATAGTGGGATACTGTAACTAATTGTGTCTGTGCTGCTTCCGCTACATGGTTTCGGTGTTAGCAGAGATATTCAGACATGTACTGTTTTACACTGTGATGTTTTATGTCATCAACTACTGACAGGTATACATATTTTCTTGCAGTAATTTCCTGGGGAACACAAGATGAATGAAGCTGTGTCCAGTATTGTGATCTGCAGCCTACATACTCTTGCACAATCATGCCATTATGGAGGGGGAGCTGCAGACACTTGCTGATGGGTCTGTGTAAATGGTTCAACACCTTGGTAATGCAGTGGCTTTGGATCCCATGCTTGTACATCCATTGACTTGACAGTATGGCCATATCCTGCTGTGGCTATATCTCACAGCTGTACAGATTCACACAGGTTACCCAGAGGCACGGTTCATATTTCTGGTCATTACCCCTTCACATTGTGGTTTACGAGCAGGTTTGTAGCCACCCATTCCTGTGTTTCCAGGCAAGGATAGTATGTGCACACATCAGTGTTTCAGACTTCACACACTCCATGGCGTCCATGCTTCTACTACCCTCTCTGTTATTCTATCCTCTTCCTAACATTATGCAAGTGATATCTGATAAGTATCCCTATAGTTATCACTTCGTCCCAGCAGTATTTAGGGATTGGTCCACAGTTCATGCAGTAGGACATGGTGGACATGCTACTGGGATTTGTCAACATGGCCTTGTATTTGTGTTCTGTGGACTGCGTTATGTTGTCATTTGGGAGTCCATGAGATAACATACATTGGCAGTACGGGTGAGACATAGACCTTTGACAGAGAACTGTAGGGCATTTGGTAGTGATGCAGGCCATCTGTAGCAGGCCAGTGCACTGTGTCACTCCTACAGTCCCAGGCTACAAGCCACTATATTCCCCTGGGGTGACAGGGTAGGTGTGCAAGGTGTTAATGTCAATACTTTCTGTCCTTATTGATCCATTGATGTGGATGCTGGCAGGGTGCTGTTTACAGCTAGGGACATACCTGCATGGGGCACCTCTTCAGCATGCTGCATTCTGTGGCTACTCCCATACAAAGGTGGGGGTCATATTGTACTCATTCACAACAGCAGGGATAAGACCTGTGTGGTACCTGTGGCTGATGGAGGGGTGAGCTGAGTGCATGTGTGCTATGGAAGCAACTTGCAGCTGACTCAAATATATACGTGGGGCATTCCACTTATGCTGGCTTGTGCAGGGACATCAGCAGTTTCTCAGTACTTCATACCTGTGCCTTTTGTGGTCTGCCAGTGTTTGGCCAGACGACATCAGTATTCCATACTACACAGCCAACTAATGTGCTGCTAACCTGTATGTACAATTCCAAAGGTGTGTCCATTTGACAGTAACATTTTATACACTCTCTGTCAAGGGTACTTCCACCTGTGTACTGTTTGTATGTCTGGACCCACATTCATGACATGTCCATCTTTCAGATGGTGACAGATATAACATCCGAACAATTAGTATGGATTACTGCTGGATTGTGTCTTGCTGGGATGCATTGTGTTTGGCACTGCAGCTGTGAGAACTTGGCCCTGTCATCAACAGTACTGGTCACTGGCCACTGGGACACAACCCTCCATGCCTACATGCTGACCACTTTCACACAATATACAACACACAACAACCTAACACACAGAGCTCTACATATTGTACACATGCTACAATCTATCCTGCTACTTTGGCCAGCTCAGGAAATCTGTGCTCCACTGTTATTATACCTACACATACACGTTACTACATTTCTACATAGGATTATGGGGGGGGTGGCACACCTGACAACTGTAAACATTTACTATGACTGTACTGGTATTTCAGGCACTCCAGTTCATTCTGTATTCTGACCTAACATGCAGACTAGAGGCATATCAGTGTACTACAGTTCTTAGGTTTTATTGACCTATATTTCAGTTTCAGACTTCTTACCCTTCAGAACTAACATCCCACTGCCTGACCTGTTGTAGTCTGTCTGTGTAGGTCTGGAGGGGGGCTGTTCTCCATAGCCATCAATCAGAGGTCTTAGCACAACCTTTCTTTGTGTTTGTCTACACCTGTCCTGCTGACTGAGACTGTTGTTGGGTATGTGAGCCTCACTGACATACATGTGTGTGTCCTATGGACACACATTTGGCCCACCACATGTCCTGCAGTGGGTTTTGTCACCTTATCTAGCACTGCCTACTATACTGACACCAGTATTTGTTAAGGATTTCATGCTGCCGATATAGGTGTCTACTATCTGCTGGCATTCCATTCAGCCAGCCGATTCCCTAACATCCCAAACTACTACATTCAGCAACTGATAGTGAGCATGACTTATCTTGTGTCTCTGCCAGTGATGAGGATGGAGCTGAAGGGATGACTATATTGGATGCACATAGTACACTCCCTATACATGGTTAAGCACAGGTAGTGTCATGTTTGGCATCCCTTTTACTGTATGTGCAAGTCAGAGAGAGGTGTCATTCCCTGGGTTCCTACCGTGTCAGTGTATGTGCTATGCATTGCCTCTTTGCCAAGGCCTGGGCATACTGGGCATGCCCCTTTCTGCCTACTGGGGCAGGCTCAGGTTGTTCCTCCTCTGAGTCACTCTGTGCCTGTGCTGGCCTTGGCAATGGTGGGGGGCTATGCGGCACTGCCCCATGTTGTTCCTGTTGCAGCTGTTTCTGCAGGATCATATTGTGTAGTATGGCACATACAAGGACAATTTGGGTACATGTAGCTGGTGAGTACTACAAGGCTCCACCAGATATGTCCAGGCACTGGAACCGTGACTTGAGCATCCCAAACACACGCTCTGTTATGATTCTGGTCTATGCATGTGCCTCATTATGGAGTTCTTGTTCGGATGTGTGTGCATTTCTGATAGGTGTCATCAGCCACGGCTCCAGTGCATAACCAGCATCCCCCCACTAGGTGGCCATATGGGATGTCCCCATTGGCAAATCTCTGGTACAGCTGCATCATATGCTAGATGTGGGAGTTGTGACAGCTTCCAGTGCTGCCAGCACACACATTCATTATAATGCCCTGGGCATCGCACATGACCTGGCAGTTGATGGAGGGGAAACCCTTCCGGTTTATGTAGACTCTACCCCACTCACCGGGTGGAGTTTTGATGTGTATGTGCGTGCAGTCTAAAGCACCAACTACCTCAGGGTATTCTGTTATTTGTTGGAGGAGACACATATTGCTGGTCAACGCCTCACAGGTGTTGAGGAAATATATGTGCTCACCTGCATGTGCTGACATGGCATCCAGGAACTGGTGGAGTACCCTGGATGCTGATGACTGTGAGATCCCCATGATATCCCCAGCTGGCCTTTGGAAGGTACCTGTGGCTAGTATTCTTAAGCCTATACATACCTTGGTATCCACTGGGATGGGTTCCCCTCTGTTGGTTCTGTGTGTGAGGCGTGGCTGGTACAGCTCAACAATTTGCTGTAGGAGGTCCCTGTCCACCCTATAGCGCTCCACTATCTCCAGCTCATGTAGCCCCTGGTAGGTTACCCTGGGTCTGTACACTCTTCTCCTTCTCCTTACTGTGGGTTGGTCGACAGCATTCTCATCCTCACCACCCTCAGCCTCTTCGACATGTTGACTTATGAGAGCGAAAGCAGCCCCTATCATTTTGTTGCTTTTGTTAGGTAAAACTTCCCCATTTGTATACACCAGTGGTGTAGAGTTTGTGGAGAAAACCAGGGGGAAAGGTGTTTGCATAGTTTATAGTAGCATTCTGGGCTGGGCTGCTGCATGTGTAATTGGCTGATTCTGATACATTTCACCTGCCAGCTGTGCTAGTTCTCCTTGATTACTTTTCTACTGCTGTTTTCCCTTCCCATTGCCTTCCTGTTTAAGCCCTGAGGCACACCGCACAAACCCAGTGCTCAGATGTGAACAAAGCTGCTATTTCTTGGTTTAATTATTTTTTTTGTTTAAAACCCAGTGCGCAGCGTGCACACCCGTTTAGGCAATGTAAAGACTGCTAAGCAGCTTCAGACACACCACCTTCCTTAGCTCTGCTAAGCTAAGGGTAAACCTGAGCCACAGAGCTCCAATAAGCTTACAGTATGCTTGACAAACCCCTCTATGATGTCAGCTAACTCTTAGGTTTGCACCATGGTTTTCCTATACCTACACGGTTGGGTGCAGGCTAGCCATGAGGGGAAATCTGTGATTCAATATCATTCCCCCCATTTGCATAGAATTGATTGCTAATGCCTAGTTACAAGTCTGACACTAAGCCTTCCCCATTAGCAACCACTATTGACTCACCTTGTTGTCTTCTGCCTGCCATTGACTATAATGGCAAAATTGTGATTTTGCAGAAAAAGCTTTTTTCAAGGTTTTAGTTTTATTTTTGGCCCGATCCCGTTTGCGTGACGCTGCCCTACACTTAAATGGCCGAAATCGGACAAAAAAAAAAAATAAAAGTTATTTTTTTTGTTATTTTGCAACTATTTTCCATGCCAATGGCCATATATTTGGCTATTGGCATGCCTTCTACATTACATACACCCTTTATTTGGAGCTGTCATAGCTCAGTTTTGTAGTTTGCAGAAATGTACTCGCTTACTAACTGAGTACATTTCTGCAGGTTACACTAATCCTGCACAGATGGCTGCCAGCTTCCTGGATCACTAATTCACCTAATTTGCATAGTTTTCACCTGCAAATGGGGTAATTAGCATACAGGAGCTGTGTCCATGCAGGAATAGTGCAGGAGCGCTCGTGCATGTCCCAGGAGCTTGTTCCTGGATCACTCAGCGGCCATATTGCCTTCAGCAGCTCTTGCACTATTCCTGCACACCATGCAGAGCTTGCTGAATCCTGGGATATGTATGATTTGTTGCTAACCAATAAAAGACAGCTGGAAATGTACTTATGACACCAGCTGTCAGTGACAAGTTTTGAGCATTATGTATGCTTTCATTTGATAGCCTCATAGGTGTGTACTAGGCTAATGGCCCTGGAGCTTTTACTAGCCTAGCCCATAGGATTACCCTGGCATTGTGCCACCCGACATTAGTTCCCAGTGCCTCTGTCGAGTACAGCCCTGAAGTGATCCTCGGGGTGAATTTTCTATTTCCCATCCACTCATCAAGATTTCTCATGAAGAGGGCCAGTGAGGTGCTCTGTTTGACATGTATGGGAAGTCTATTACATAGCATGGGCAGTCTCTGGGTTATGAACCTGTCCCTCCAGCATGTTCTGTTGATTATAGTAATGAGGTTGAGGTCTCTGGAGCATGTGGTGTGGAGGGATTGGGATTTCTTTAGAAGTAGCATTTTTAACAGAGTTGGGTCAGACATGGCTTTGTAAGTCAATTGGAGATCGCCTCTAAGTAGGCAATATGAGACAGAGAATAGTTGGGAGTTTTTTGAGTCCATATAGGACAAGTGTTTAGGCCTAGGATCATCTTTATGAGGTACTTTTGCGGCCTCTCCAGTTGTTGCAGGTGTCTAGTGAGGTACATGCCAAATGGGGCATTGTATTCGATGATTGGCTTAATAAGGGAAGAGTAGAGGGAGACAATGACCTCTTTCTTCCTGGATGCAAAACCCTTAATAATGAGATGTGCCACATAGAAGGACTTTCTGACCACAGTGGCAATGTGGTGATCAAAAGAGAGGTTGCTGTCAACCTGTGATCCCAGATCTCTTATAATGCCTTCTGTGTTCAGTGGACTACTATCGATGTGATGTCATGGGAGCCGAGTTTTTCCCAAAGGGGATGACGACACATTTTTTGGCATTGAGCTTAAGGCCATTGTTCTGACACCAGTCGTTGGTCTCAGTGAGGCCTTTCTGCAGGATGTCAACATCACTTGGGGAGTTAATAATAGCTCCCAATTTGTAATTGTCTGTGAACTTTGTCGGCCAGAGTCCCTTCATGTTGGCCTGGACTTCAGAGAAGTAGATACCAAACAGGAGAGGACCCAGGACCGAACCCTGTGGGACTCCACTTGTGACTGGTCGGCAGTCTGACTTGGAGTCAGCTACTTTTCACACTGTGGGTTCTACCTGTGAGCCAGTTTGCAACCCACCTAGTGATATAGGGATTGATGCCTAACTTAATGACTTTTTCTAAGATTCCTGAGTGGAGAATGGTATCACAAGCCTTGGCCAGATCAAAGTAGGCTGTATGAACCACCTTGCCTTCATCCACAGCTCTGGTGACTGACTCAAAGAAGTCGACCAGATTGAGAAGGCATGATCTACCCTTCACAAAACCAAACTGTATAAGTTCCAGAGTTTGGAGATTCCCTATATCCTTGTTTATTAGGTCCATGATGATGCATTCCATAGCTTTGCATATCAGACTTGTCAGACTAATGGGGCAATAGTTCCAAGGGTCTCTAGTCGCCTCTCCTTTGTGGAGAGGAATAACTGTAGCAGTGCACCATTCAGTAGGGACAAAGCCTGAGGTGTGGCTGTGATTGAACAGGGCATACAGGTCTGGTGCCAGTTCATGTAGAACACAGTCAGGGATATTGTCAGGTCTCATAAAAGCTGTATTCTTGGCCTTGGACAGTGCTGTTTTAACCTGTGCAGCACTAATACTGTGTGCCTGGTAATCTACTTGTGTTGTGATTGGTCCTTTGGGGGGGGGTAACGTTGGCAATGAATCTGTCAGCCAGTATATTGCCAATATCTGTTGGCTCGGTATAGAAGATACCATTCTGCAGTAGCTCAGAGAAAATCTGGGTATTGCCATGGAGATTCTTTACGTAACTATAGAAGGCCTTGTGGTTGTCTTTACTATCTGCTGCAATTCTGTTTTCATAGCTAGCTTTAGAGGATTTGATGAGTGATCTCAACTTTTTGTTGAGGCTGATATGGGAGTTTTTCCAGTCTTGGGACTTCATCTTATTCCGCATCAGTTTCTTCGTTCTGTTGTAGAGTTTGTTTATGGCAGGGGACCACCAGATTGGCTTCCTTTTTTTGGAGGAGAGCGTCTTGGTTTTATTGGGTATGGCGAGATCCATGCATTTGTGTACATGTTCATACAGTGCACTGGTGTATGATTCGGCAGTCATGCAACTATTCTCCATTTGCATGGGTGTCGTAAAGTTAGCCACCTCTGTTTTTAGGAGCCCAAAGTTAGCTTTGGAGAAGTTTTTCATGGTGGTTACCTTTGCAGGGGTGGGGGGGATTTCCAAGGTGGTTTGTGGTCGTATCTAACCAGGGAGGAGTTGACTATTGGTGTAGAGCAATGGTCACCCATGTTAGTAATGACCAGGTCAAGGATGTTGCTACCTCTAGTGGGGGTAAGAACGAGTTGGTCCAGGGCATTGGAATTAATGAATTCCAGGAAATGTTGGCCAAGTGTACTGGTACATGGGTAGTTTTCCCGGTTAATGGAGGGGTAGTTGAAGTCACCCAGTATGAGAGTGTTAGGTTGGACCCTAATATTCTCCAGGGTGCTAAGGAACGTGGAGTGTGAGTCTTGGGACATGGTTGGGGACGTAAAGCATGCTACGACCTGAATCGCTGTCATACCCAATGTTAGCTGCACCTGAAGTATCTCTGATACATTATATTGGGCTACCAGTCTGGAGGTGTGTGCATCCTTTATGAATATGGAAACACCACCGCCTTTGGAGCTTCGTCCAAGTTCTGGGGCCAAAAGGTGTAGAATGAGTTATAGCCTGGTAGTGCAGGGGTGCTTTCTGCTGCTTTGAACCAAGTCTCTGTTACAGCACAAATGGCAATGTTTTCCATTTTAAAGAGTGCTTCGAGCGAGTGTATTTTTAGATTTAGACTTCTAGCACTGAGCACCATGACCCTCAGATTGCATTTGTTTGTAGCTGTTATGGTGGTAATTTGGTCTTTGGAACACAGCCTAAAAAAGGCACTATAGGGGTGGCAAGAGCCTTGGCCAGTATCTGGAAGCCCAGGGGTGACATATGCAGGCCATCTCTGACAAAGCATAGAGGTCTGTCAATCATGTCATCCCAGGCAGACAGATACTGGATCCCCTTGGAATGACACCAGAAACTTAGTTAATTGTTGAAATCAATCATTTTCTGTTTGCACTGTGGTATCATTCTGGGTGATGGTAGGATGCTGCTCAGGGCTAGGGTCATACATGCCTGGGCTACATAATCCGAGAGAGCCTCCGTGTCTCTTTTCATGTAGTCCAGGGAGGTACATCTCAGGTCATTCACACCCACATGTACAATGACAGAGTCATATTTGTACCTGTTGTTGAGGGATCTGAGTGCGTGTGTTATGTGGTGGATCCTGGCACCAGACAGGCAGCTAACTGTTACTTTCTCCTTATTCAACCTAGTGAGTGGGACATTAGTGTGCCTCACTATTGAGTCACCTATGACTAGTGTGTTGGACATGCTGTTTTGCCTTAGGGGCTTTGATTGAGTGGCACACTGTTTAGGAGAGTTATGTGTCTCATGATTAGTGTTGTGTTGTGGTAGTCGAGTGCGTTTCTGCCTTGGAGGCCTCTGCTGTTTAGGTAGATTTTTATTCAGAGCCTCCACGAAGGTGGGTGTGTGGTTTGTGTTTTTATGTGAAGGCAGTGCTGGTGTGTGTTCTGGAGGACTATGTGTTCCATGCGGTGTGGTGCAAGTGTTGACCTTCGCCTCTTGACCAGCTATTCTGGTCCTGGTTGGAGAGTGCGTGGGTTCCAATTTGAATATATAAGTGATACCATGTAATTCTATATGAACTCCTCCAGCTTTAAGTAAAGAAATATTAATATGGCACATTTTCACAATTTTATCACAGTACATTAATTACTGACTACTCTGGATTCAAAGCCTTTCCTGAAATGTAAGCTGTCTCGGCTTGTGAAATGATGTTACTCAGTGCTTCTAACTGGGCACTAACAACACTAACAATCCAGAGAATTCACTCTGCCATTGAATATTACTGCACAAGTAAAGCCTTCTACATACCTGACAGCAACAAACTGAAAACTAGGACAGTGGTTACTATTAATGTATGCTGGAGGGCATGTAGATGCCTTTACTTTTGTAATCACACACACACCCACGCCCTGCCCACACATATGCACACTTTTTATTTATTTACATTTATATACCGAAGCAGGACACTGATCAACAATGACCAGTTTCAGACTTAGCTCTAGTTGCTGTAGAATTAATCTGCAGACATAGAAAATAGAAATAAAGGCCCTAATAAAAACTGGAACATCCAACTAAAAATCATGACATCTAAGTAGCACAAAATCTGAAAACTAAACAGCACTTAACTCTTCATGCTTTCAGTAGGAATGTATGACACTACTCAAAAACACAAGTTTAAAAAACTGACTGACAAAAAATGATTGAAAAATATAACAGTATTGAAAAAGACACAGATTAAAATCTGTGGAGTTTAATGAACTGTACTGCAAACATCTATCATTCATGGTTGTTTATTTTATTTATTTGTATTTATTCATTTATTGACATTTGTTAACTAGGTTGGTCCAGCTGGGCTTGTGGCCTGTTTTCAGTGGAGACCCAAGGAGAAAAGCTAAAAAAAAAACACAAACAGTTTACAGAGAATCAAACATTTCAGTCAAAAATATGGTCAAAATCAGTTATACAAGAATATTAGAGAGACAAAGCAGAAATGCAAACACATGATATATACATATCAATATTTTTACAGACTAAAAATATATTTACATATTTACAAAAAGAGTTAAGTTCAACAGTATTGACTGTAGAGTTTAATAAGTATCCACAGTAGTGGAGAATTTAGCTGTATGTGGAGGGACTGAAAAGGTATATAGTAGGGTCGTGGGGAGCTTAAGTAGGGACTTGACAAGGACATATTTTGGAGTTGAGTATTTTATTTTTGCTTAAGAAAAAGGAAAATGTAAGATGTGTATCCTCTTTCTTTAAATTACTGTTTCCATTAGTATGTTGGTTGTGTAATCTCATTCTTTATGTACTAGACAGCTTCAAAAATCACACATGATTAGGGAGAATCAGAAAATTGAAGGAGTAACTGAAACCTGAAAATAGGGGCATACTTCCAAAACTAAGAACATACTGTGCAGGTAGTAAATCAGGCCTGAAAAATAGGAATATTCCTCCAATATAGGGACAGTTTGGAAACCTGTGGTAGAACTATTGGCTGTAAAAAATAGTTACAGTCATTCTTCTTCTTCTTCTTTCGGCTTTTCCCAGTTAGGGGTCGCCACAGTGGATCATCTGTTCGCTCATGATTGGCAGTGGAGTTTTATGGTGTCGAGTTGCCAGCCCGCCGCCCAACCTTCCACAGAAGGCACACACGCACACACTCACACCTAGGGCCATGCCTTTGGGATGTGGGAGGAAACCAGAGCACCCGGAGGAAACCCACGCGACCACAGGGAGGACATGCAGACTTCACACAGAAGGCACCTCAGCCGAGAATCGAAACAGAGAACCTCTTGCTGTGAGGCACTACAGAATATAATTATACATAAAAGCATGAATACATGAAATGAGCACAGTTATAGAAAAATAGAGCAATGCTACATAGCATAGGCATAATTACATATCTGTACAAATGGGCGGCGCAGTGATGCAGTGGTTAATGCTGTCACCTCACAGCAAGAGGTTCTCCGGTTCGATTCTCGGCTGGGGTGCCTTCTGTGTGGAGTTTGCATGTTCTCCCTGTGTTCGCGTGGGTTTCCTCCGGGTACTCCGGTTTCCTCCCACATTCTAAAGACATGCTTCTGAAGCATTTCTCCCCGGGCCTCCGCTGAAAACAGGATCTGTGGAACCTAGTCGGACTTTCCTGGTCAACAAATGTAAAATAAATAAAATAAATAAATACAGTATGTACATGTTCAATTATTAGCAATATGGATGCAATACAAAAGTAAGTAGGGAAATGTAGAAAAGTAGCATGGAATTGGAATTAAGAGGTGAATGAGTAAGGGTAGAAGAAGGAGACAGGGGGGACAGCGAAGAGGGAGAGGAGAAGGGGATGAGATATTTAGTTGTAAAATATGTACAGGCATAAGATGGGGAGATACTATGTACAAATTTGCAAAAATAGTCAAGAGATGTTCATGGATCAGGGGAAAAGACCACAGCATTACGGCAAGATTAGGGCAAATGTAAAGTTAGGTTATATGGCCTGAGTTAAGGCAATTGCACTGGCTCTGTTTCTTCAGATACGCTTTCAGTTGTTGACACAAATCTGAGTAGGTGGGGAAATCCTTTAAAGTGGGTTGTACGTACACCTACACACACACACACACAAACACACAAATGCACGCACACACAGACACGTCAACTATTTGACAGTAACAGAAGACAGTGACTGTTATGGGAGAAAAATGTGCAGAACACACAGAAGCAGAAACCTACTGCATTCTGCACTCCATAAGAAGGCATGCACTGAAAGATAAAGCACCATTCAATGACTGTTGTAGGATATGAAATGCATGGTGGGATGATTTACAGCATCATTTAATTCTGCATTTGATTAAAAACAGTTGCTCTCACCTTACAAATCATAATGCACTGCATAATCCCATTCCCCAACCCCTGCCCCTTTCATGCCATGAAAATTTCATGAAACTGGCTGCCAAAATGGAAGTGAAGTGTGACTGCTGATCTTATCCATTTCCACACAGAGCTGCACAGCCCCCTCAAAATACAGAGAAGGCCTGTCGGCTAGGGACATCACAGTCAGTGCAGCTCTGGACAGAATGTCTGGAAACAGCCAGTGGAGTGACAGAGTTTGAGAATGGGATTCTTTTGAATAAATGTAAAATATTTTACTGTTGTGTTCTTCGACCACTACTGTGCCACCAGTGATACTTAGCAGCATTTAGTCACCACAGAAGATTGCCACTGCAAGTGGCATGCTTTTACATGGTCACCGAGGGATCAACAGGATACTGCAAACCAAAGGTAACAAAAGCAAAGTTTTTCTCTTTTTTTATGTAAAGACATCTATGTATTTTTATTGTATGCAGTTAAAGATGCAAATCATCGAACTCGGTGATCACTACCGCACTCGTCTAGCTTCTCAGATTTTGGGGAATAATATTTTTTTATTTTATTTTAGTAGGGCTGTAGGTATAAGAGGGACATTTTGTTTTAGAACTATACATATGCAAGTTGGATGACACTACATATGCATATGAAATGCTACTGCATTTAATCTTGCACACTAATTGACTTTTACTCTCCTAACCTGGTTTTCTCACTCTCTTTAAATACATTAACATCCTTTCCTAAATACTCCCCACTACTAAGTCTTACAACAGGACTTTACTCACATCACATGCATTTTCTCTGTAATAATATTTTTAACTTGTATTGTACAAGTACTGATGTATGTTGTAAATATTGCTTGACTGTAAGTATATTTACAAAGACGTGTAGATCTTGCTTTTCCATTTTAATCCCTTTTTGTATTTTATACTACTGTTTGTATCTTCTGTGTTCAAATCATTATATCTAGTTTAACCAATGTCACACCTGAAAATGAATCCTTTGCTCAGTGTGCTTACCTGATGAAAATAATGAATGGATGAATTATTAATTAATTTAAATTAAATAAATACCATATATGCTGCTAAGGGTTTTTGGTTTCCTGATTACAAGGAAATAATAGACAGTATTCATAGTCCAGGGCTTTGTATATTTGTAGCAGTGATCCTCAATGAGGAGAGCTACGAGGTTATGCAAATCCTGGACTGTTAGGACGACTAAGGAAATGCAGAGGACTCTTTTTTCTGAACATGGCCCCTATTGGAAATGTATAACACGATTTACGCATAACTGATAGGTGGACTGCTGCAATGTTCTCAAGGGGGTTTACACATGTGCACATGAGTTTGATTCATAGATGTGAATCCATAATGAATTAATCTCCATACAAAGTGTGTAAATCCCCCTGAAGTTATGCCAGAAAGCAGCCATTTTCAATCGAATATGGCTATGCGATGGAATTTGATATGGTGCTTCCACAAACTTGAAAATTTTGTACTGGAGGGGTTGCTTAGGTAAAAGTTTTATTTTTATGCTTGTGCATATCTGGACATTTTATTGTAGGAGTCGCTTGAGTGAATGTTTTATTTCAGTGCTTGTGCATAACCAGAGGTATTACTGAAAGGGTCACTTGGATGAAGTGTCACTGCTTGTCCATATCAGGGCATGTTACTGAAAGTGTTGCTTAGGTGAAACGTGTATTTCAGTACTTGTGCATACCTGGAGATATTACTAAAGGGGTCACTTGAATGAAATGTTTATTTTGGTGCTTGTGCATATCAGGGTATGTTACTGAAGGGGCTACTTGGGTGAAATGTTTATTTTACTGCTTGTACATACCTGGACATATTACTGAAGGGGCTGCTTGGTTGAAATGTTTATTTTACTGCTTGTACATACCTGGACATATTACTGAAGGGGCTGCTTGGGTGAAATGTTTATTTTACTGCTTGTACATACCTGGACATATTACTGAAGGGGCTGCTTGGGTGAAATGTTTATTTTACTGCTTGTACATACCTGGACATATTACTGAAGGGGCTGCTTAGGTGAAATGTTTATTTTACTGCTTGTACATACCTGGACATATTACTGAAGGGGCTGCTTAGGTGAAATGTTTTATTTTAGTGCTTGTGCATACCAAGGAATGTTACTGAAGGGGTTGCTGTGGTGAATGCTTCATTTTGGCCCTTATGCTTACTAGGAAAGATACTGAAGGAGTCGCTGGACAAGATAATTAATTTGTGTATCAGAGAAGTGCTTGTGCATACATGGCCAGATTGATGAAGTGATCACTGGTCAAAGCAAATTAATGTGTTACTTTAGTGCTTGTGCATACTTAACACAAACTAATGAAGGGGTTGCTGGAGGAAATATTTCACTTGTACGTCAGGGAAGTGCTTGTGCATACTTGGGCAAACAAGTTCATGGATTGCAACTCCAATATCACAGGTAAAGCACCACATTTAAAAATGGATGTGTGTACTGCAGGGATGTCAGACTGAATTGCAAAATCACCTCATTAGCATACTACACTTTACAACACTTCTCATTTGCATCTCATTATTTTTTAGGCCTTGTGTATTAGCATAAATGGCCTCTGTGAATCACATCTTTGCTATGTTCATTCATAAGCATCAGGAATTCCCCTATCACATTTGCTCAAGCAACTATGAATACTGATACATTCCCTTATTCAACAGCTGCAAATAACACAAAATCAGGTTAAAAAATGTTGTATTCATCTTCCCTCCAATAATACGTATTTACTGGGTTAAGACTTTTAAATAAGATATCAAGGAAGGTCAGGCATATTAGAACTTAAATAAAATTTCCCTCGTTTAAAAAATATGTCAAAGAGAAAAGACCAACTTCTGCAGACTCACTATACCACACCAGTCCTTCACTTAAATCACATGCTGTCCTGAGCAAGAATCCTTCCTGAACGATGCTGAATAACTTCCATTACCATTCACTTTAACAAGTTCATCCAAAGCCACATTACATCATCCATCAGAAAATGCTGATATTACCCAGTTCCTGTTCTAGGCAAACTGGCAATGCAAGCTTCTGATGACCAGCTAGTTTTGTCACGTGACAACACAGAATATGCCCAGTTAATAAATCTCACCTTTTACTGATTTACTTTCGAAGTACAAGAAAAAGTTCTTGTTTTTTGCCTAGCTTGTAATTCTGAACGGGATTAACTTCTGGAATACTATTCTACATACAAAAACAAGCTGTCATAGCTGCAGTTCTGGTTCTTTCTTATATCTAATGTGCTTGTGAGGTGCATCTCATTAACCTTTCTATGGCAGGCTTCTGGTGAGTTGTCTGGGACAGGGTAACTATTTGCATTGCCAGTATATATTGCATAATATCTTACAGCTGATACTTGCTTATTACTAAAGCTATGATTCTCTAGCTTCTAGCAGCAATACAAAGCAGCAAACATCAACTATTGTCAAGTTAAAATTTATTTATACATGCAGATAACACCTTGCTCTACAGAGGAAAATCAGCTGTTCTCCAGCAGGTTAAAACCTTCCCTGATGCTGAACAGCTTAAGCTATGAAGTTTTTCTTACTGACATTTCAGAGAGTCCTACATGCAGTATACATAGTTATATTATACTACTGGATACTGGAGTGGAGTCTGACATGCATTAAATGGTGTTCACTTGAGCTATGGTGTGCTTGTTCAGCATTGCCTTATGCCCCTCGCTGCCTGTCCTTTTCTCTTGTAAGAATACTCTTGCAGCTGGTCTATGAGATCATTTTTTATAGTAACGATTCCATCGTAGTGCACATCTGTCTAGACTATGAATATATCTTTGCAAGACAAACCTACTTATTTATTTATATATTGCTACTACTGTTTCTGAGTCAAGATTTTTTCCACAGTATCTTCCAACTAAACAGAAATCCTTCTCACCATCAATCTTACTGGCCTTGCAATTTTAAAAACTAATATTCAGATTTTTTATTTCTTTATGAGCTTCAACCAGGGTAATGTTGCCTGAGCATTTTCTGTGTTTTTGATGCAATTATTAACAGAAATAATTTCTTATATATTGTATGGTAGCATTCACTTCCACTTGTTATTTTTCTAACAAAATGTAGCATATGCTTTTTTAGCAAGTAGAAAACATGCAATAAGCCTTCTCACTCTTTTCCCTCATCTGTCAAGGGCTCTGTCCACCTCTGTCCACAGACAAAGCATAAGTATTATACCATCTGGCACAAAAGCTCGGTCACAAAAGCTGATAAATGACAGGCTGAGTACAGACATTCCAGTAAATGCAAATACAGGAACTGTCTACACTAGAATACAGCTGTGATGGATTGCCAATCCCCTAGTTAGGAGAATTAATATAGACATGTTCTTCCCTATTCAGTCATGCACAAATAAATTGTATGTTCTTTTTCTCAGCATCATGTTTGGTAGGCTAAACCTCTCGATGAATATTATGTTATGGTTAAATTTGTTTCATTGCTGAGTCTGGGAGAAAATGGAGGTAGCATCTCAGTCATGTACTGAACAGCTTTACTAAGTGGATTCATTTCATAGGATCAGTGGCCATATCATCAAGTCTACACAAATGAAAGCACTTTTATCAAAATCATATAATTCTATGGGAAAATTTTAAATTAATATAAAAATATAACTAAAGCAATATTTTTGTACATCCTCACTTCCTTATACCATTTTCATAGTTATACAACCATGAAGAAAGGGCATAGATCACATCACCAACATTTCATCCTACCACCTTTCTACTGCACTGAGAGCAATACTACACAAAAACCAGGCTTACAGTCACTTTCTTGATCTCTCAAGCATGACTTACACTAGTTTGAACATGATGGCTCAAGTTGGCATTTGCTCAGGTTACATTGCTCACTTTTTTATACAGCAAATTTTTATTCAGCAACTTCTGGGTGATACAACACCAGTGCACTTCAGAGTGAGAAAAACACTGAAATGCCTATAAGCGATTGAACTTGCAGCAAAAACAAATAAAGTAAGGCATATATGGGGATACAGGGGGCTTTTTGCCACCTGAAAAAAACACTTTTTTTACTTCACACTTGTTTTCATACTGATGAGATCAAAGTACAGGCACTACAGGAGACTTGACTGATGTACTATTTCCTTTTTCTAGCCTTTATTTTCTGTATGGGTAGGGGAAGGACCAGGGAGCTGTGACATCACAGCATGGGTGGGTTTTTAAGATGGTCGTGGTGATATCGGGTTGTGGAGGGAATTGACCAGAAAACTACCTGCATTCATTGGCCTTGATAACATCAATGAATTGGGGACTGCAGCAAGCATTTCCAGGGCGGGATGAAAGTTTTTTGAAAGTCAAACCACCACAGTATGGAAAGGTACTGTTCTAGTGGAGAGAAACAGTCAATTTAAAATATTTTAAATGCTGTATTGTTGTTTATTCATAGCAGGGACTGTAAATAGGGAGATAAAGGACAGAAATGTTGAGTATTTAGTAACAGAATCCCATTGTTGTCCTTTTATTTCAGCTCTCCCAGTGTGAAAACAGAAATTCAAAAGATAGAGCCCATGAACTCATACTTTTTGGTACATTTCAATAACTGGCTAGTAAGTGCACTGCCTGTATGCCCACAAAAAATAAATATCAGAGAACTTGAAGGAAAATCAATCACAAAAGGTGAGGAAAAAATACTGACTGGGAAGAACTCTGCAGCTGTTTAGCAAAAAGCAGTTAAGCTCCAACTCTGGTGCAAGACATGACTTGCAATAACCTAGAGGAAAACATAAGTCAAATATACTCAGAGCTAATGAAAATAAATGAAACACTGATGGAGTATATCAACTCAAACAACAAAAGGCTGAAAAAATGGAAGAAGCTTTAAACATATATTCAGATGAGGTGATAAAACTACAAAAATCAGAGGGTGAAATGAAGAAAAGGCTGGTTGAATATAAGACTGCACATTAAAAGATGCTTCAAAAAATAACAGAATTAGGGGACAGAGCACTCAGGGAAAATCTGAGATTTTCTGCTGTACCAGAGAAGCTGGAAAGACCAGAATGTTTTAATTTTATGAAACCACAAATAAGCAACTGGACTGGTATTCCACCGCAGGAGTTGTTAATTGAAAGGTCACATTGTGCATATCCTCCAAGCCAGGCCAAGAGAAAGCAACCTAGATCTTTGATACTAGAGATGCAATTCTACCAGCAGAAGGAGTTGATTCTGACAAAACTGTGGTAGAAGGAAAAAATACTAAACGTGGGAGACAGTAGAGTATTTGTGGCAAATGATTACTCACTGTACACCAAGGAGAAGAGGAGTTTATTTCACTAATCAGGGAATGTCGAGACACAGGTGTAAGACTCAAACTGCTGTACCCAGCTATTTTCAGAATATTCTTTCCTGGAGGGACAAAATCATTTTTTTGATGTAGAACATGCTAAGGTGGAAATACAAGAGTTTGTCCAACAAAAAGTGAGCTGTGAAACAAAAGAAGATTCTGCTTCTTGTTCTTCGGGTAATAAAGACCACAGAGAGAGACTGTGCCAGTGAAATTTTTTCCAATATTTCAACAGAAAATGCTTTAAAAGACAGATAAAAGCACAATATTCGACTAAAAGAACAGACTAGATTGGAAATGAAGCAGAGACTGGATTTGGAAGATGGAGATAAACAGGAATGAAACCACCAACTTGGAAATTGACAAATAAATGTGTGACTACAAAGCATTAATTATATTTATGAAAAATGACAGAACAAGAAAACCTGTAAATATTGGACTTTTTTGACTTCATTAAACTTGTAGGGGACTCTAAAGCATATGCCTACTTCATGTCATTAATGTTTGGAGGAACACCTAGAAGAGGGAAAGAGGAAGGAGGAAGTTAATTGCAGTTAAAATCAAATTATGTTCTTAACAGTAATATTTTTATAGCACATGATATAATCTGCATATTATAAAGTTTTCTCAGTTATTTTCTAAGTATAATGGGGATACTAAAGTAAACAGGTACCCCTGGTTTTTTTTTCCTTCTTTTCCCTTTTTCTTTGTTCAGTTTTAAGAAATGCAGGCACTGTAATATAAAAAAAAAAGAAATGTCTGGTCAAAAGAGTAAAATGATATGTTTTTTTCTCATTTTTGCATATGTGAATGGCTGGATTAAGGACCTTGGCTTTATCTATGAACAAGTTTTAAGAGAAAGCAAATAAATTAAAGACTACTGCATATAATAAAGCTTTCCTCTAGCAAATACATATATAAATACTTGCAGAAGCAATTCTATATAGGGTTCTCATGTCTCCATGGAGACAATTGATAAAGAGTAATAAAAACAGAATACTTATTTCTTTTAATGGGCAGGCTATAATGCTTTCTGAAAGCATTCAAGTGTTTTCTCATTCTGGGACAGCAATAAAGATAATACAAAATCAGACAACACTTCATACAAACACAAGTCTGTGAGTGTGGCTGTCAGTATGGGACAATTGTTCCTATTAGGAGGATAAAGCTACAATATTTGAAGATGTACATAGTTTTGTGTGTTAGTATTAAGTTTAGTAGGTTTTAGGAGTGTACTGGTGTGTACTTTATTTTTTGAGGGCTTTCAATAAAACAAAAAGTATTGTAAGATGTGACATTAACTCAAATTGATATAACAGAAGCAACTGTATAAAACCAACCTGCCAAACATTAGTGTGTGCATGTAACACAAAAGCTGGAACTAGATACTTAACTTAAAAGCTGTTACAAATAAAAGGTGGGAATAATAACTTTTTAACATAATGATGCTTTCTATAACATCTTTACATGTTAATGGTCTCAAAGATGTATACAAAAAAAGTATAGTGAGCTATATTAAAAATGTAAAGTGCAAATAGATATGCTACTGGAGACACATTTGGAAAAAAGTTAACTTGTGAATTTGATAAAGAAAGGTTTTCAGGACGGTTATTCAGTGGAATACCTGGAACAAAGGAAACAAGGAGTAGTTATATTAATTACAAGAGGAGCTCCAATAGTAATAGAAGAGGATAAAAAGACAATAATGGTAGATTTTTAGTACTAAGGGGCTACTGGCAAGGGAGGAGGATTACACTGAATTGTATTTATATTCCACCTGAAAGTCCTATAATGGAGGTTAAGAAAATTCTGGGAGATATAATTAGTTTTCAGCAGGGAATATTGCTTATAGGTGGGGACTGGAATTTAATTTGCAACAGTGAAGATGTGTCTGGGGGGCAAAAGGGGAAATATAACAAAGGAGGGTAGATTTTTGAAGAAATTTATGAAAATATTTGACATGGAAGATGTGAATTCAGTAGTAGGAGTTCAGAGTGAATTTACATATCATTCTCCAAATACAAAAACTGGACTAGGCTAGGGAGAACTTGCATTTCACAGCAACATGTGCATTTAACTGACAGTTTTGGTACACATTCAATAACTCCCATCAAAATGAGACACTGGCACTTTCCCATCTACCTGTTGAAAAGAGAAGAATTTAAGGAATGGGTAGTAGAAATTATTCAGGTACTATTAGAGAAGACAGACATTTCTTTTGAAAACATAGCTAGGGGATGGGATAAAATTAAAATGGAGTTTAAAATAGGGTAGAAATGCTTCTTAACAATATCTCCCTTTCTTGTAACAAAAATTATTTAGGGGACTGACAAATGTTAACGTATTGCAGAATAAGGGAAATCTCACAGAACAAAAAGAGGAGGAGTAATTGCAGAATGCTAAACAGAAAAAAGGGATTACATTGATAATATGCATGAGTTAGAAATATTGCTGTTAAGTTGTTAAGTTTTTTGATAATAACTCTAGAGGACAAAAACTTTTAGCACAATGACTCAGGCAACAGGAAGTAGAAGAAAGGACTGTCGCCAAGCTTATGGAGCCTACAACAAGGAGGATAACAAGCGATCCTGTAGAGGCAAGAGTTATTTCAGAAATTTACGAAAGTCTGTATAAAGCACAGAACTTTGCAGATTGAGAAAGGTCCAGATGGAAAGGTTTATGGAAGAACTAAATATACCAAGGTTAGAGGTAGGTGAGGCTCAATTACTAACAATTAGAACAGGAAGAGATGAGATAAAAAAGTGAAGGACAGCCCAGCCACAGAAAAAGCCCCCGGGAAAACATGGTATTCCTGTGGAAATTAGGAATCTGGAGGATAAAAACTGATAAAGTTCTGGAAGGTTTTGTTTAACAGTATTTTAAGAGAAGGAAGAGTACCAACATCCTAGAAGAAAATGGTGGTTGCTGTAATAATTAAAGAGGGTAAAGACCCATCATATCCAACTTCGTACAGGCCTATTTTAATACTAAATCATGATTATAAAGTGTTTAAGTCTGTAATGGCTAAAATAATGGCAAAGGTGATGCCAAAATTGATAGATATGGGTCAATGTGATTTTGTGGAGAGCAGGCAAACATTTGACAAAATTAACAGAACATTAATGATTTAGAGAGAAGCTGAATTTAAGAAAAAAATACTGTTGTTGGTGGGTCTTGATGTAGAGAAAGTAGTGACACAGAACCTGTGGGTTTATTAGCAGGGCAATGGAAGCATTTGCATTTCTTGATAAAATTATGAGGTTGATTAGGAGGATATGTGAGGGACTGGAGACCAAAATTAAAGTGGATGGGTTCCCCTCTGATAACTTATGTTTGAGCAGAAGAACCAGGCAGTGGTGTCTTCTTTACCTTTGTTATTTGCACTATATTTAAAACCACTGGCAAAGAAAATAAGAGACTCACAAATTCAAGGATTTAACTGGTATGGTAGTAAAGAAATGCTGGCTCTATTTGCAGATGACATTATTTTATACCCCATAGGTTCATAGGTAGGTACTAGGCTATCGGCCCAAGGGCCTACGTAAGCCTAGCCAGCAAGGTTCCATGGCTTACGCCACCCAAGAAAGTTATTTTCCTGTGCCAATGTCGAGCAGAGACACAGAAGTAATCCCCGGGGTGTATTTCCTATTTCCCATCCACTCATCAAGATTTTTCTTGAAGAGTGCTAATGAAGAACTTTGCTTGACATAGATGGGTAGCTTGTTCCAGAGTATAGGAAGTCTCTGGGACAGGAATGGCTCCCAAACATACAAAACAGTCTAGAAGATTTAGAATTTTTGCTTGGAAGTGTTTGCATAGGTATTCTTATATCCCAAGCAAACTCCAAAGAACTTTGCCTCCGGTAGATTGCAAATGTTGGAGGTGTGATGGGGAAGAAAGAGGCAATTGGGGACATATTTTTGGGGAGTGTAATGAGTTGGCTGACATTAAAAAGTACTTGAAGATTACTCTGTCAGAAATACTGTGTGAGCAAATCAGTGTTACTAAGGAAATGTTTTTGAGCTGTGATACAGAATTGGAATTGCCTAGACATAGTAAGGCCTTAATGAGTATAATTCTGGTGGCTGCCAAAAAAGAAGTTACTAGAAAATGGAAATCAAAATCTAAACCAACCGTACTAGAAGTAGTGAATACAGTGACAGTGATAAAAGAACTGGAAGAGGTACCATTAGAAAATGGTAGGAGCGAATTACACAGAAAAAGAGGAAATTGTAGGAACATTACATGCAGAATAATGTTTTGGATGAGGAATGAAGTTTAAGGGAAGGTGGGGATTGAATGAGCTATGTAATGTTTGATTGAATATACAGAAGATCATATGTGATGTATAACATTTGCAACTGAAAATATGTCAATATGGTTTGTTTTCATTGACATAAATGTATGATTGCCTATCTCATGAGTGATAATTCAATAAAGATGTTTCTATTTAAAAAAAAACACACCATGCTGGAGGTTTCCTAGCTTAAAGGATAAGGCTCTTAAGGGAAAACTAAATAACATCTGTCCAGAGGCTTTTGTTAATCCAGCAATACTGCCCCTGGCATAGTATGCTGGAGGTCTTTGGTTCAAGTCCCAGATGAGAACTAATATTTTCCTATCACGTTTGTGATTCTAGCAATATTGACCAGAGGGCTTTCTCTGCATTTGTGTGTGAGTGATTGTAATTTGTGGTGGGTGGTCCTAGATGGAAGGAAAAAGTGCTTAAAGAAAAGCTCAGTTCCATTTGTCCAGAGGTTCTTGCTGGTCCAGCGGCAATAACACTAATACAGTATACTGATGGTCTTCAGTTCAAGTCCCAAATGAGACCAAATATTTTCCTAACACTTCTGTGATTCTGTTGAACTTGTGCTATGTAGTATCTTATAAACATATTAGTTACACAACCGTAAAATACAAAACACTATGCTACACACTGGTGTTAGCATTAAAACTCTGATGATGCTGATTTTATACTGCAGATTTATGAAAGACAAATGAGATTTAATTTGCCAAAATCTACTAGAGTTATGGTCAAACAAAAGGTTATAGTTCCATAAGCATGCAAGACAGACCAAGATATCAGTGGGAGGACACAATCATGACCCACCATATTTTAATATAATTCTTTTACTAACACCCATTGTTTGCACACTCTGCTCCCACAACATGTCAGTATCATACAAATTTTGGTATTATTACTGTAAACATTGAAAATGCATTTTTTTTTACTTTTTGTGAACACTCCTTTACATCAGCTTTACACATCCCAAACTGACCAATTCAATCAGCATGCTTAGCAACTCATGTCAGTTTGTACAGGCTACCCTGCTGTCTTAGTTTTAGGTGTGTATGTTTCCCAGGACTTCAGAAATTAGACCCCAAAAACACTGACAAACATACTGATTTCAGGAGTATAGGAAAGTCTCCTGTCAAGACACATATACTTGAAAGCAATTTAATATACAGAACAGTACCTTTGCACACTTTCTGGATGTATACATACATCATTCTTATTGATAAACTGAAAAGTACTGTATCTTTTATAATGGAACATAACTGTTACAGTGTTGTATTAATGCCAAACCATCTTTAATAACAAATCAACATTCCCTGATGTTTACATGAAAATGGAGATCTTTTGAAAATTTTATACATAATATCCTTATTTCATGCCAGCACATCCCAAACATTTTTATAATTTCTTCTACATATGTACTTAATTTGATGTACTTTGAAACAAATATTTGTACTGTTCTAGTCACTCTTTTAATAACTTCATCATTAAGTCCCTTTTTTGTCATATGTAGCTACAAGCAAGACTCCAGTGTCACTTTGCCTCTTAGCTAAGTTATTTTTAGCCATCAAATTAGTAAAACATAACTTAAAAATATTTTACTTCCACCAAAGCTTGCTGCCTTTCATTTATATCAGCCATATTTCATTCTAATCTTATAAACTGGCTTTTTAGATTATTCTTTCGTGATGACTTTTAAACTGTAGTGCATAATTAACACTTAGTGGATTTCTGAACAATGTACTAAACGTACCTTTGTGTTTCAGTCCCTCTATCGACCTACATAAGTAAAAAGTTAACAAGGCCTGTGTTCCAATAGAGATCATTTTTTTTAGAAGTATACATACTTTGCAGTATTTCCATAGGCTTCTCAATCATATCTATTCCACCTTTAAATACAATTAAGCCATCATCAATAAAGCAGCCAAAGAAGGACACAGATTTAAATACATAGAAAGGTAGCAATAAGCATATGTCAGGGGCGATCTTTGTGCCTACTGTGATTCTTTTCATCTGGATACAAAAAAAAGAACATCCCTGAATATGGACATACTATTGGAAAGAACAAACTCAGGTGGGATCCATAAGGTATGGATGAAGGTATCGAAGTATGCATAAAACTCATGTAAAAGTCAGTTTAAAACAGCTAAACCTTTGAAGTGTTCTATATTACCATATGAGAAGTTTATCTGCCAGTGCAATTTCACCTGCTTGATATCTCCCAGGTTTATTATTTATTGACATGTGATTATTGGGATAGTCTGACTGAGTAGGAGCCCATTTTCAGTGGAGGCCCAGGGACAAAAGTTCCAAAGTATTATGAAACATTTTAAAAGCAATAATTTTACAATCTTGAATGGAAAAAGGAGATTCTGATGATGCCATGGGTATTTCTATACTCCAAGTAGACTCCAAAGAATTTTTTATCTAGTAGATAGCAAATGTTGGAGGTGTGATGAGGAAGGAAGAAAGAGGTATTTGGGAACATATTTTCTGGAAGTGTAATGAGCTGGAAGGCTTTAAAGATTCCCTGCAGATTGCAATACCAGTAACACTGGGTGAGCAAGTTGATATTACTAAGGAAATTACTTTTTGAGCTATGACACAGAATCAGAACCGCCTAGACATAGTAAAGTCTTGCTGAGTCTAATGGTGGCTGCCAAAATGCAATTACTAGAAAATGGAAATCGAAGTCTAAACCAGCTATAGTAGAAGTAGTGAATATAGTAACAGAGATAAAATGACTGGAAATGGGATCTTTAGAAAAGGGTAGGAGCAAACTACATATAGAGGAGGAACAAGGTTTAAAAGAAGGCTGGATTTGAATGAGCTATGTAATGTCTGACTGACAGCGAATGGACAGATTATAAGTAATGTATAATGTTTGCAACTAAAATTATGTCAGTATGGTTTGTTTTCATTTATAGAAATATATGATTGCCTTTGTCATAAGTGATAATTTAATAAAGATGTTTCTTGATTAAAAAATCATTTTATAGTCTTTAAAAATAATACAAAATACAAATACAGTTGAAATAAATATACCCAATTAGACATAATATGAAAATATTGATTAAGAATAGATACAAATTAGAGGGATGACTGCAACTTGGGATACTGGCAATAGGCAATAGGGTCTGGAACTTATTGGAGAAAACTGGTCAAAGAACCAAGGTATTGGGAGCAAATTATTAGAGGGAAAGGTAATAAAATGGGAAAAGACCAATAATGTATTTGGACTGTTAGACAGAGATTGCCTTCCCTATGAAAGACTGATATCAGAGTATAGGTAAACATAAAGATATAGGGGAATCTTAAGTGAAAAAACACCACTGGTAGAGGTTTTGGTAGAATCCAGAACGGAAGCTGCTGTTAAAAAGTAATAATGAGTACAGCATATAAAATATTGCATGATAACTATAAGAATAAATCAGAGAAGGTAGGAAAGGTTTGAGATTTGAGAATGGATAAGCAATTCACAAAGAAACAACTGGGGATATATATATGTCTCCCAAATATGCAACAAAGTCTAGAAGATTTAGGATCTTTGCTTGGAAGTGTTTACATCGGTATTTTTATACCCCAAGTAGACGGCAAAGAATTCTTCCTCTGGAAGGCAGCAAATGTTGGAGATATGATCTGGAAGAAAGAGTTAACTGGGGACATATTTTCTGGGAGTGTAATGAGGAGGCAGACTTTAAAGATTCCCTGCAGACTACTCTGTCAGCGATACTGGGTGAGCAAACTGGTGTGACTGAGCAAATTATTTATTTGAGCTATGATACAGAATCAGAATTGCGCAGACATAGTAAGGCCTTGCTCAGTCTAATTATGGTGGCTGCCAAAAAAGCAATTACTAGAAAATGGAAATCAAAGTCTAAACCAACTTTACTAGAAGTAGTGAACATAGTAACATGGATAAAACAACTGGAACTGGGATCTTTAGAAAAGGGGTAGGAGCGGATTATATAGGAAAAATGGGAATTGTGGGAACAATATATGCAGAGGAGGAATGAGGTTTAAAAGAAGGCAGGACTGGAATGAGCTACATAATGTTTGACAATGACTGGATAAATTAGATTATAAGAGGTGTATAATGTTTACAACTACAACTATGTCAATATGGTTTATGATGTATAATGTTTGCAACTAAAATTACGTCAATATGGTTTGTTTTCATTTATATAAATGTATGATTGCCTATGTCATACGTGACAATTAAAAAAAAAAGAAAGATACAAGTTATGTAACAATGATTTAATAGTTACAGAAATTTTAGCCATTTTATGGAGAAATTCAAGGTAATTTAGTATAATACAAACAGGAATTGTAAGACGAAGTAAGAGAAAAGCAGGCTCATGGTGCCAGGGGAGAGAAACTGGTAGAAGTAAGAAAGTGAATGAAAAAGGGATAGTAATAAAATGTAAGGTATGACTAGGTATTAGCTCACATTTACGGATATACAGTGGCTGTAGAAAGTGTACACACCCCTGTTAAAATGCCAGGTTTTTGTGATATAAAAAAAAAATGAGACCACAATAAATCATTTCAAAACTTTTTCCACCTTTAATGTGACCTATAACCTGTAAAATTCAATTGAAAAACAAACAAATCTGTTAGGGAGAAAAATATAAAAAAATGAAAAATGTAAAATAAGCTGGTTGCATAAGTGTGCACACCCTTAAACTAATACTTTGTTGAAGCACCTTTTGATTTAATTACAGCATTCAGTCTTCTTTAGTACACACCTGCCATCAATTAAAGAGACTCTGATTAACCCCAAATAAAGTTCAACTGTCCTAGTAGGATTTTCCTGACATTTACTCAGTTACCTGCTACAGAAAAAAACATGGTTCTCAGAGCTCTTACAAAGCATCACAGGAATCTCATTGTTGAAATGTATCAGACAGGAGAAGGGTACAAAAAATTTCCACAGCATTGAATATACCATGGAACACAGTGAAGACAGTCATCAAAAAATGGAGAAAATATGGGAGAACAGTGACGTTGCAAAGAACTGGATGTCCCTCCAAAATTGATAATAAAACATGACGAAAACTGGTCAAGGAGGCTGCTAAGAGACCTACAACAACACTGAAGGAGCTGCAGGAATTTCTGGCAAGTACTGGTTGTGTACTACATGTGACAACAATCTTCCATATTCTCCATATGTCTGGACTATGAAGTAGGGTTGCAAGACGGAAGCCTTTTCTTACACAGAAAAACATCCTGGCCTGGCTAAAATTTGCAAAATAATACATCGTCTCCCCAAAGCATGTGGGAAAATGTGTTATGGCATGATGAGACCAAGGTTGAACTTTTTGGCCACAATTCCAAAAGGTAGGTTTGGCACAAAAACAACACTTCGCATCACCAAAAGAACACCATCCCCACAGTGAAACATGGTGGTGGCAGTATCATGCTTTGGGGTTGCTTTTCTTCAACTGGAACTGAAGCTTAAGTCAAGGTGGAAGGAATTATGAACATTTCCAAATACCAGTCACTTTTGGCCCAAAACCGTCAGGCATCTGCAAGAAAGCTGAATATGAAGAAGAATTTCACCTTTCAACACGACAATGACCCCAAGCATACATCCAAATCAATAAAAGAATGACTTCACCAGAAGAAAATTAAAGTTTTGGAATGGCCCAGTCACAGCCCAGACCTAAATCCAATAGCAAATCTGCGGGGTGACCTGAAGAGGGCTGCGCACAAGAGATGCCCTCGCAATCTGACAGATTTGGAGAATTTTTGCAAGGAAAAATGGGCAAATATTGCCAAGTCAAGATGTCCCATGCTGATAGACTCCTACCCAAGAAAACTGAACACTGTAATTAAATGAAAAGGTGCTTCAACCAAGTATTAGTTTATGGGTGTGCACACTTATGCAACCAGCTTATGAAACATTTTTTATTTTTTATATTTTTTCCCCTATCAGATTTTTCAATTGAATTGTACAGGTTACAGGTCACATTAAATGTAAGAAAAGTTTTGAAATGATTTAGTGAGGTCTCATTTTTATATCAGAAAAACCTGGCATTTTAACAGGGGTGTGTAAACTTTTTATATCCAATGTAGTTTATCCTGGTGTTGAGCAAGAACAGAGATATCTTTTGGCTAGGAGTTTTTTCAGAAAGCTTTGAAGGATGAGAGGGGGTTACTGAGCTGATGGATAGAGTGATAAATGAGTTCCAGGCCTTAGCAACATGGTATGAGTACAGAAAATACCCAGCAGATTTGAGAGGTTTGACAGGAGTTTTTGGTCACTGGATCATAATGACCAACTAGGAGCATAGTTGTGTAGAATGTTACTTATTGCTAGACAAGCAGATGGATTCTAGATAATTTTATAGGTGGTAAGAAGTTGTGTATGTTAGTTGATGGGGTAGGTTTAACCAGTCTAAGCTTTTTAGAGTTAAACAGTGGTGGGTTCTGAAAGGAGTATTTGCTGCAAATTTTGCAATTGTTTTATAGCATTATTCATGACTTGATTTTTGAGCTTCCTGCAGGTTAGTAAATATGGGAACACCATAAAGAGGTATGGGGATGAGATAAGTAGTGGCAAGTGTAGCATTAGTTGCATTGGTGAGAAAGGTTTTGACTCTATAAAGCATCTCTAGTTGTTGATGAGTTTTTCTTATGGAATTTTGTATATGCAGGTTGAATATAAGATGATCATCCACTATCATCCTTAATAATTTGCTATGAGATGTAACTTCAATGGTAGTATTATAAAGAGAGAGGACTTTAAATTCTGTCTTTTTATAGGGGTGAGAATTGAGTTAAAAAACATTTTTTTAGGCTTGAGCATGAGCTGTGAGTTACAGAGTCATATTTCAGCTGCTGTTAAAGCTTCCTGAGTAATTTTTTGAAGGTGTGCCACATTGCCAGATGTGCAAATGAGTGTGGAGTCATCTGTGTACTGTATTAGGGAAGTCTGTTGTACGGATGCTTGGAGGGAGTTAGTGAGAAATTTAAAGAGAAGGGGACCAAAGCTAGAGCCTTGTGGTACACTGGTGGTGACTATGAGGTATGGAGACAGGGTGGAGTACCATTTTACTGACTGATACCCAGTGGACAGGTAGCTTTTGAACCACAGAAGGATGGGTTGAGAGAGACCTAATGAGGACATTTGAAATAGAAGTTTGATGTGACAAACTGTGTCAAAGGCTTTAGACAAGTCTAGAAATGAGGAGACTAGTTTGCTGTTATCTCTAGCTTTACTGACAGTATCTATATAGGTTAGAAGTGCAGTGTTAGTCCTATGGGATGGATGGAAGACATATTGTGTGGGGAACAGAAGTTATTCCTTCAGAAGATTGTTTAGCAATTGTTTTTTAATACATTTTCAAGTATTTTGGAGAGGGGTAATGAGATTGCTATAGGTCTAAAGTCAGTAATGTCTGTTGAATTTCCTCCTTTGTGCACAGGGATAATTTGTGACTTTTTCCAGAGAGGGGGAACATGAGATTCCTGGATTGAACTACTTATAAGGATTGAGACGGTAGGCAATGCTATCAGCTGCTATTTTAAGGTATTCTCTTAGAAGTTCATCAGCTGAAGTAGAGTATGGTTTCAGTTTAACAGAAGTTTCATATAGGATGTGGGCACAGGTTTGAAAATGAAAGTGGGTGTGGTGATATGTGGCTGCTAGGCAGGATTAGGATTAGATATTGGGGTATCCTTGGTTAGAGGTGCTATACTATCTATGAAATGACAACTGAATTGTACTGTGATTTCAGGTAATGAGTAAATGGGAAAGGGGTTAGGGGTGAATTTATGGCCCAGATGCAAGATTTCTTTAATGGCTGTCCGAAAATTTTAGGGTTATATTTACTATTATTTTGAAAGTTATTACAGTATAGGTTTTTTTGTCTTCATTTATTTGCTTTTTAGTACAATTGCAAAGCATTCTGAAGTTTTCAAGATATTGTGGTGTTTTATATTTTTGTCTTTCTTTCCATGCCTTTTTTTCTATCCTGCATCAGCATACTACACTTCTTGGATATCCAAATTGCATTATTTGTTTTTAGTTTCTTCCTTCTAGGAGCTGCAAGGCTGTTTAAGATATTCAGAAAAATTGTACTGAATTCATTTTCATCTAAGGGGAGTTTTTTTTAGGAAGTTCCATTTCATAGATGATAAGTTAGTAATGGGCATTTCTGGGTTAAACTTGGAAAGGATTCATGTTGTTTTGTAAATGTGCTGTTTAAGTGGATGTGTGAGATGTCTAGTTGTATAGATTAGGAGATGATCAGTGAGACAGTCAGACATTGTACCTGCGATGGTGTATTTGCTAGGGTCTGATACTAGGATCCAGTCTAATAGGGAATTTGATGTCTTGCTATACTATGTTGGGACATTAGCTGGTTGTGTGAAACCAAATAAATTCATGCTAGGTGTAGGGGAGTTAGAGTTTATGTCCAACCAATTGACATTCACATCACCTAGTACTATTATTTCTTGTAGAATTGTCCAGTGTAGGATGTCTTCCAGTTCAGCTGGACTGTCACCAGGAGGGATGTAAAGAAAAGTGACGTATATTTGTTTTATAACTGTTTAATTTTAGGAAAGAAATAAGAAGCTCTACTGAACTGAATTTTGGTCTTGGTTTGTTGTAAGGGGAAATGTGATAGTTCTCAGGAAATATTAAAGCAATGCTACCACATTTCCTCTTTATATGGTCATTATGGATGATATCATAGCCAGGAGGTGTAATTTTGGAGTCTTTTATGCTGGGTTTAAACCATGCTTCAGTTACAGTGAGAAAATCCAGCCTGTGTTGTGTAATACAGGCATGTATTTCAGCTATTTTACTTCTTGTGCTTCTAACATTATAGTGGCAAAAATTAGATTACCAGGGTTGGGGGTTGACCATTGTAGGGTTACAGTAGTTTGCAGAAGAGAATTGTTTTGATGTTTGTTGTGATAGGTGGGGCCAGGATTAGGGCGAATGTCTCCTCCTAGAAGGATTTTAGTATATTTGGGAATTACTGATACTTGTTTTTTTGGAGAGTGTTTTTCCACTTAATTTTGTTTGGTTTGAGTTGAAATGGAGTTAATCAGTCTATATTTGGAGTGGTGAAGGGCATCATTAAATAGGTTTGGTGTGATGTGTGGAGAGTGTAGGGAGGAAGTATAAATAGGTGGTTGGGGCAGAGTTGGAGATATACTGAGAGCTATTACAGAGTCATGGTAGGATGAAAGAAAGCTCTGTAGCAGGAGAAGAATAGAGGATAAGTCGAGTAGTAACATGACTAATTAAATGGATCTCTATGTTATAGTTGGCAGGTAGTGAGGAAGTAGGGACCAAGAAGAAGTAGTTGCATCGTAGAAGGATATTAGTGGTGGTGGGAATCTGAAAGCTGATAGATGGCAGGTAGGAAAGAAGTATTTTCTATGAAGAGAGAGAGACATTGTCCTAGTAATCTTGTGTGAAATGTAAGGAATAGGGAGGTTTAAAAGGCTGGAGAATGAGTATGTAAGTAAAACAGGAAGAAGTAAGGGTTTATTTGGGAAAAGCAGAATATTCAGTATAGAACAGGTGGGTGCTGTTAAAGAGGGGTGTGACTATGAATGGATAATTCATCATTATGATATGATTATTACCTATCAATGTATATCCACATTATTTAATTTTGGTAACACTTTAACTTTTTTCAGAATATAATCCATTGTCTTCTTAAAAAGGGGGTTTAAAATGTAGTCCACAGAGTTAGAAAAGACGTCCATGATTAACTCTGCTCCAGGCATGATGGGCAATGTTAATGGGCTGGACTGAATTTAATGCAGTGTAGAAATCCTGAAAATTAATGAAGATAAATATGTCAGCATCTGCATTTATAAAAATAATCCGATAAATAACTTCTTTAAAAGAACTACATCTGGCAAGTATAATGCCCTGGTATTTTTCACTCCTACTTATTTAAGTTTCAACATCTATCATCAAGCAATATACTGCTTGTTCATAATATTCAGTGCTTAAAACTACCACTACCACCACTCCTTTATCCACTTGTTTTATAATCATATATTTCCTGTAATACTCATATGTCTTCCAATCCATTTCACTCAGATAATCCCAAGATCCACTCTTCTTAAAACTCTAATTTCACAGTTCTGCAGTACATGTTGTATGAATCAGAGAGATAGTGGGTTATACATTACAAAGGAAGTAAAGAGTTGGATGTAGAGGAGATAAAGCTATTTGCAACATCGCTCCCCGAAGATACCACATATAGAACCAAGCTTCTGATGCAGTTAGAGAAGTCTAAGTGTAGACAAGTCACATCTACTTACCAGGACAGAACTTAAAACATACAAGACTTACATATTCCCTGTTGTTAAGTTCTCTTAAAATATTGGTTAAAACACTAATTGCCTCTCTCTCCTGTTTATCTGCAATTGCTATAACTATTCAGTGTTCCCCCATGGGCTCCCCACCGCTTCAGGATCTCTTTCTGACAGACTTTTGACTTCTGCAGTTAAGTTTGGGAAGAAGTGGAAAAAACAATGCCTTAAGCATTTCACTAGGATCTACCTGATTAGTGTTTTCTATAAAATAATCAACTGTAATACAAAGGGAGTCATTACATGAAACATATTAAGCATATCAACATTATTAGCTGGTACTTATATACTAACATTCCTGTCACATTACCATTAATATTAACAACCTCTTTTGTCTCTGCTTGGCACAGCGATGAATCTTCTTCCAATTTGGGCAGATCAGTGCAAAGAGTTTTAAACAATCCTGGTTTAGATATTTTTAATCACTGGTTTCTGTACATCATTGTCCTTTTTCCAACTAAAAAACATGTCCAATGGTAAAATCCTTCTCATCTCTCTCAAAATTATTCAAGTTTTTCTTCGTAAGATCATCATTCTTCAATTTAAAAAAAAAATTCACCAAATTTAACAAAGCCCTGTCAATGTTCATAAGAAATTTGTTTTCAGCTGCACAATCTACACTTATCAGTATTTTAAAATGAATTTCATATATGGAAAAAAAGCTTAAATGTTGCCACTCTTTTAAAATTTGATACTTGTTACAGCCATATATGGTTTGTTTCAATCCTGTGAGGCCCCTAGGGACAGTTTTTTTCTTAAGACAAACAAGAAAAAACATCTTTATGTTCAAGGATAGTTTTTACATGCATTTGAAAGGAAGTGCAATGGACAATGCAATGGCCCCGATGTCTACCCATTCCTAGCTGGCTTATAATTAGCACAATAATGTTCTCTCATGGATTTAACTCTGTGGCCTTCTTAAGAAGCTTTATTGATGATACCTTAACTGTATTTAAAGATGGAATAGACATAACTGAGAAGCTTACAAAAATATTGGAAAGCATGCATGCTAGTTAAAAAAAAAACAATGTGCAGTGGAGCCAAGACACTGTCAACTTTTGGAATGTATGCCTGTATAAGAACGCTACACATAAATATTCAGCGAGTACATTACTCAGAAAGCTGGTAAATGTTAATGTCCTGCATTTTAAAAGCTATCACCTTCCCAGTTTACAATTAAGTAAGGAATACTACACATAAATAAATGGCAGCAATATCTAGTAGCAGTAAGACACAGATTTTTAAATCAAATGTACTCAATGATATGACAGCTAAATAATTTAGACTGGTTAACAAGCAGAGTGACATCAGCTTTGTTGGAGTGTTGCTATGTACTAAACAGCAAGAGTCCCCTAATGATGATGTCAACAATGAAATGACTGTAGGAATACCAAACTTCATTTCACAATATAGATAATTAAGTAGGAACACAGAAGAAATTATAAAAAGCAGTCGGGATGTGCTGACATCAAGCACAGACATCATGTAAAGGATTCCCTACAGACCCTTATTTTCATATCAACAATCAAGGAATATTAATTAACTACTAAAGGAAAAAGAATGGCGACACTATAACGCTAAAGCAGATACACTCAATTGTAAAAGACGCAGAACTTGTCAGTTTACCAATAAGAGTAACAGCCTTATACAACAAAGACATTTACAAAAGTGCTGTTAATATGACAGGGCTACCTGCCAAACTGCATTTTGCATTTGTTCTTACTTTTAAAAGGCAAACCAAAAGACATGTCCCATGCATGAGTACAAGCATCACTTTAATCATCTAAAGAGAGTACTATGATTAATGCTTTATTGAAACAGAAAAATAAAGCTGACCACCAAACATTATAATTCCACATGTTGCAGCTTATTAAAAGTAGTAGTTGTAGTGGTGATCAAAAAACAAATTATGTGCAGGTGAGCCACAAATATGTTTAGATAGTAAGAATGTTTGGATGTCTAACCATATATTGAAAAATTACTATATCAAAAGGTAACTGAGCCAACACAAATTGACGATCATCAGCCTATCAAAAATAAAGCAAAAAAAACATTGGTTTTTGCAGGGTGGCAAAACCTCCTGCACCCCCACCCGCACGCACCCTGCTAATAATATACACCAACTCCAAGACCACACTACAGTGGGGAAAGGCAAATTCCCTGATCCCCACTGCACTGCAATCTCAAAGAGAAAAAAATGGCATGTTAGTTTAGCTTATTTTTGATCAGCTATACCGTTTGGGGGTTTTTTTGTTCGACAATTGGAACGTTCAGCCAACTGTCGGTAACCCAAAAGCCTATGGTGTAAAACAAAAATATATCAATTACACCATACCTTAAGAACAGAAAGTTGCAAAAGTTTACTAACTTAATGCCTGGATGTTTCTTAATCCAATCAACTGTCATAGTAATATTGTTTTTCTTCTCTCTTTCGTCTTCACGCAAAACTACTACATGAATCTGTAGTAGTCATATGACTTCATGCCACTACTATATTACTATTTAGATTTTTATTTTTTCATGAAATTGCCAGAGGAAGGAATTGTTAAAAGTCATTCCAAATATTAGCATGTCTTCATTTTCATTCAACTTTTGGGGAGCTATTCTTTATATGCATTTTTATTATTATTTTTTGTTATTTTAGTAATAGCTGTTGTCCTTATGAATTACAATTTTTCTTGAGTTTGCTTTTAGAAATGAAAGTTTGCAACCTGAATAATCAATCTTTTGCTAATGGTACTTGGCTCTACTTTACACCTTCTTAGAAATTTGTCAGATTTTACTGTCATTGAAGACTGCTTGGCTTCTGTCCTTTAGTGGACTGTGCAGTCGACCAAAGCTCAATCCAACAAAGAAAGGTCATGTTTCTGTGTGACACTGTCAGTCTGTCATACCTTCTTCTCAATACCAAAAAAGATTGGACTGGAATTTGCTGTGTATTCATTATTTGAAGATGTTTTTCCAGTTTCAGCTCATTTTCATATATATGCTTTTGTGTGTATGTGTGTGTGTGTGTGTGTGTGTGTGTGTGTGTGTGTGTGTGTGTGTGTGTGTGTGTATGGATTCACTTTAGAAGATCGAATTCCCAAAATCTCGAACCTCATATGGTCGAGACCAAAAGATCGAGTTTTGTAAACTCGAACTTCTAAAATGAAATCCAAAAAAAAAAAAGTCAAACATCGCTTTTGCAGGGGTGCTTTGCACCCCTGCACCCCCCATACCCCCCTACTTAAATATACCAACTCCGAGATCTCGCTACAGTGGGGAAAAGGGAAATCTCCCATATTGCGCTGTATGCGGAAGCGCAAAACGGGAGATTTCCCACCTCCTGTCAACACCACAAAAAAGATAAAACATTACGTACACACAGAGCGTACAAGAAGCCTTGCCTCTGTGTGCGCGTAACGTTTTAAGGTAAGTAAAGTGTTATTTTTTACAACTTTACATATTCGATTTATTGAAATGTCGATCATATGGTCGAGACCAAATGACATTCGAGATTTCAGTAATTCGATTATGTAAAGTGCTTCCATATATATATATATATATATATATATATATATATATATATATATATATATATATATATGCATGTGTTTGTGTGTGTATACACACGGAAGCACTTTACATAATCAAATGTGATGTTTGACTTTTTTTTTTTTTGGGTTTCATTTTAGAAGTTCGAGTTTCCAAAACTCGATCTTTTGGTCTCTACCATATGAGGTTCGAGATTTTGGGAATTCGATCTTCTAAAATTCTGATGAAGTCAAACTAATTTGACGAAAGCGCTTAATTTTTTACGTTTTACAGTGGAAATAAAGAGGTGTTTTGGACTCGCAACTTTAGTGCATTTCTTCTTTGTTGTACATGTTTCTGAGCACTAATTTACCACCATTTATCTTGGATTAGAGGGAATACAGTCAGAGACCAAGGTATTTTACTTTCTATTGCCTTTTTTGACCTGTAGACATAGTTCTGTAATATTACTTCTATGGCTGACTGTTGCAGACAGGCAATGAGAACAATTTTTAGGAAGCTGTAGCATTTGCACTTTCACCAGAGATCTGCAACAGTGAAGTTTATTATACTTAAGTAAGGAATGTGCAGTTATACTTTATTTTTGCTTCTTTAATTTTCAGTAACGTCTGAATGTATTTACTTAGTGTCAATATTTATTTTTCTTTGGTAATGGATTTGAGCACTGTGGTTTCATGGGACTGGCATATATTCATTTACTGCTTAGTAAGATTGTTAATTTTTAGTGCAAGGTTTTTAAAGGTTTTCAGAGTCGGTAATTTAGAATTATGAAAAACTCAAATTCCATTTTCATAAACTGAAGCTTTTGGAATTAGACTTGGAATGATTAAATGCAATTATTATAATTTTGTGGCACTTCTGTGTATACACAAAATTACGACAGATTCTGAGTACAGAACACTGAACAAAGCAAACTGGTGGTTCTACAAGTAGTACATATAGGAATATAAATTACATTAAATTACTGTTCTGGCAGAAAATGCCAAATTCCATGTAATCTCTGTTTTTCCAATACTCAGTTCAAACTTCAGTATTTTATAACATTTCTCCTGCAAAAAGAATAATCAGTATCCTTTATAATTGTGTGCCTTAACTGATTTGACAGGTAGCATCCTGTTTTTTTTTCTTTCTGTAAATACATAAAAAAATGTTTTCAGGGACAGCCACAATAAAAGTAAATTGTGATACCTGAGTTAAATCCTGCATTAATTGTGTCATCTCAGGCCTGAAAAGTGACTTTCTTCAATTATGGCACTTGAGTCCAATATGATTAATAAAAAAAATAACTCGGCAACCTTGGGTGTATAGCCATCTCCCTACAACCCACATAAAAGGAGCAAAGCCCCATGCTCCGCTTAACATATCCTATGAGGTTGCACAACCTCAGGGAAAGTTTCCATATCTTGACAGAATGATACATCAATCAGCTGGGATGTGACACTCTGTACACATCTCTTTCCTTCCCTGTAGACATTAACGGTTTCATGCTGGAGTACATGGATGTAAAAGCATACATATGGTTTCCTTTTATAATTCATGCTGGCGCACATTATTATATCTTCTGTCACATTCAAGTTTTCAGATTTATTTTTGATGTCTCTTTGTTATTTATTTATTTATATTTGACAAAAGTTTATCTACTATACCTACAATCTCTACTTATGGCTACATTGATTATAAGTGTGACTGTAGTAGACAACTAGTCCCTAAAGACTTTCATAGCACTTCCTTTTCTGTTTAGGTCATGTTCACATTATCAGCAAATATGAATTTTATGGAAAGTAAACAAAATAATGTCTAAAGTTAAGCCATTTTCTTACTGAGAAAAGCCTTATTAGATCTTTGATAAAGAAGTCAACAAATATGTCAAACATAATGAAGATGAATAAGTCAGAAATGCCAGTTCAAAAAAGGGCATGAGTACCTTAAGAAGTTCTTGAAGCCTGAAGTCCATGGAATTTCTTCTTTGATGCCTTCATCTATAGCATCTGGCACATTTGTCTTACAGACTCGTGGTAGTAGGTGATAGAAGCTAGCTCTAGCACTTCTACGGGAGATTCAGCTGGCACTGGTACATAAACATAAGCATAAACAGAGAACTTTGTCGGTGTTGACAAAGGTACAGATATCAGTTATTCCAGAAATGGGACTGAACTTTGTCAGTCATTCCAGAAATGGGGACGAAGTTCAGCAGGTCTCAGCTATAGGTCACCAATCATGAAAGGCTATTTGTTTTCATCTTAGAGACATGTTTCTATTGGCCTTCCTTCCAAAAGAGGTAGATTAAAAAAGATAACAGAAGAAAGTTTTTTAGCATTTCCAGAGAAGTCCTTGGTACCCTTCATGTTACTTTATGGTGACCAATGTAGGCTGAGATTTGCCCTTTGTTAATCCTCATTGCTAGTACCTGTAAAGACCCTTTACAAATCAAAGAAGAGGTAGGAGTCCCTCTTCTTCTCTTGTCAGACAAAGATGAGTTTAAATTAAAATTTAAGCACCTTTTCCCTCAAGGTATTACTTCTGATAATGAAAATATATCTTCTCAGTCTTTAGGCCCTCCCCCCAAAATACTAATTTCAATGAGACTACTAATACAACCAGAGAAAAGTGACTCAGCTGTCTCAGAGATTTCCTGCCCTACAAGGGGACCAAAATAAATGTTAAAGATCTCTGAATTCATGGAGAGATCTCCTCTCCTGCCCAAAACCTTTCAAGATTTATGGAAAGGAAATTCTAAGCACTCTACCAACTCATAGATAATTGACTTCATTTGAAGGACGGTTTGAAAGGATAGACCTTATCTTTATTACAATCTGAAATTAAACCCTGCAATCTGGACAATATATGCATCTTCTAAGGCAAAAATTGCACCTTCCATTCCTGTATATACCTTAACTTTTACTAGCACGAGGAGTTTGTTCAACAGGTAAAGTAAGAAGTTTTACACCTCCAGTACCTCAACACCAAGACCTTATACCTATTTACCTCACATCCTCAATTTTCAAAATTCTTTCTTGGAATAATGATGGAGAGTACAAATGACTTACCAGATTCTAAAATTAAAAGATTTTTCCCAAATGCTGGAAGTGTTGAGTTAAAATGTATGCAGGCATACAATGCATCTGATGCAACTACCCAGAGCAATAAATAACTGGTATTGTAATATGTATATATGCTTGAAGATGTGCCTAGGAACATTAAAACACTGGTTTTAGACACTGTTGTTACAGGAAATGTCCCCTTTGGTCCCCTTACCTCAATTTTCTTAAAATCTTTGAAGAAAGAAAGGGAAGCTTATAAAACAGCAGCAAAATATTTAAAAAACTTCTTAATTCAAATCTAAATGAAAGCTACTTTTTTCATGGCAATTTATTTTAACATATTTTTGACCCATAATATATTCTGATTTATAGGACATGTCTAAATATATCTGATATTTATTGGACAGACTGGATAAACATCTCCAGTCATAACAGCAAGTCTTAATCTATGTAATATAATTATTTTATGTTAAGCAAACATAATGAAAGGTTAATGCTATATCTTTCATTTGCTGACAGGACTCTTTCTTGGGAGAGTACAGCTAAGGATATTATAAGCCTGACATGAGTTGCAATTAAATGAGTAATTGAGAGAGGTTACATAGGTTCATAGGTTGTTATGAGGTTAATGACTGCTAGGTCCCTTACAAACCTACCTACATACCCCAAACCATTTGGGTCCCAGGTATCATACGGGAGGAGGGGCATGTTATAGTATGCAGATAGCTAAGGATTTGTGTGTGTGTGTGTGTGTGTGGGGGGGGTTAGTTAGGATAATAATTTTCTTATTGATGGCCTCTGTCCATAAGGGACATGGAGGCCAGACCAGGGGAAAATTTAAGCTTTCTTATCCAACTGTTAAGGTTACATCTGAATAGGGTCATGGGTGAACTTTGTTTTGGATGGAGAGCCTATTCCATAGTGTGGGGATTCTTTAGGACATATATCTGTCTCTCCAGCACATTCTGTTTATGTCACAAGTGAAGTTCAGATCCCTGGATCTAGTGTTTCTAGTGCTGTTTGTTTTGCGCATGTGCAACAGATCCATCAGGGCTGGGTCTAAGGAAGCCCTGTAAGCCAGGCAAATATTCCCTCTCAGAAGCCCATCAGACACAGAGCCTTTAGGTGATCAGTGTGGGACAGGGTATTCATGCCCTGAATTCTTCTGGTGAGAAACCTTTGTGAGCATTTCAACTGCTGCAAATGTCTGGTTAGTTACATGCCAAAGGGGGTACAGTAGTCAATGAAAGGTCTGATAAGGGCCAAATAGAAAGGTACTACAACTTCCTTGGACCTGAATGCCACACTATTACTAATACGTTGGGTGACATAGAATGATTTTCTTATTATCTTAGCTACATGTTGGTCAAATGCCAGACTGATGTCTAGATATGTTCCCAGATCCCTTACTACTGGGTTGACTCTTAGGGGCATTTCATCGATGGAATAATTAACTTGGATTGACAGTTCCCCAAAGGGCATTACAATGCATTTTTGGTATTGAGTTTTAGGCCATGGTTTTGGCACCAGTGATTTGTCTGTGTTAAATTCATTTGCAAGATGTTTGTATTTTGGGGGATCTATAACAGCTTCCAGTTTACAGTCATCTGTAAACTAGGTGAGCCACAGGCCTTTAACATTAGCCTTGACTTCCAAGATGTAAATGCCAAACAGAGGTGGGCCCAGCATGGAGCCCTTAGGTACTACACAAGTGACCAGTCTCTTGGTGGAAGTGGTTGGATCCTGTCTGTGAGCCAGCTGGCAATCCAGTGAGTTATGTAAGGGTTTACGCCCAGCTCAGACAGCTTATCACCAATGCCTGAAGTGGGATACTGTATCAAATGTCTTAGCCAGGTCAAGATATGCAGTATGCACTGTTTTACCCGCATCTATTGCACTGACAAACCTCTCAAAGTCTACCAGGTTAAGTAGGAATGACCTTCCCCTAACAAAGTGAAATTGGGATGAGTCCAGTGTCTATAAGTTACAAACGTTCTTCTTTATTATTTCCATGATAATTCACTCCAAACTGATGGATCTGTAATTCCCTGGGTCTTCCCTTGTGGAGGGTAATGACTGTTGCAGTCCTCCATTCACTTGAAACATAGCCTTTTTCAAGGCTGTAGTTGAAATGTGCCTCAAGTCATCCTAATAGGTCATGTTTTAGACTGTTCAGAAGGCAACTCGGGATGTTCTCTGGACCTATGGAGGTGGCATTCATGACTTTAGTGAGGGATGTCAGCACCTGGTCCCTGCTGACAGTTGAGGAAAGTATGTTGGAGGGGATTTCACCTGGTGGAGCTGGGAGGTGGGTGAAATTTGAGCTGAATTTACCATCCAATTGATTTGTTATATCACCCTGATCGGTAGTACTGTTCACCACCAGTTCAGCACACTGTTGTGTGTTACCTCTAAGGTTCCAGACGAAGAAGGCCTTCTGATTGGCCTTAAACTGCAAGGCTTTGCTGACTTCCAAGATGGCCTAGTTGGACTTAATTAAGCCTCTTAGTTTTTTGTTTAGTTATATAAAAGAGGAATTGTCTTTAATGGAGTTGATTTTCCTGATTATCTGGCCATGAGTTTTCCTCTTTTATTATATACCCTGTTTAGATGAGGATTTCACCAGTGTGGTTTGTTTTAAGTGTTTGTTTTGAGTTTATTTCTGGTAGGTACAGCAGCCTGTATGCAGCCATTTACATGTTTATATAGTGACACTGTGAATAATTCTGCATAGGTAGCTGTGGTCTCCGAGTTGAAATAGTTCCTAACTGTTACTGGTCTAGCTGGATTTTCTGGGTTGATTTTTTTAATTCAAATGAGACAGCTTTGTGATCTGACCTCGCTAGTGAGGATGTGACATGGGGGGGGGCACAATGCTCTCTCATGTTGGTCAGTACTAGATCCAGTATGCTTGATCCTCTGGCTGGAGTGTACACTATCTGTTCCAGGGTGTTTGCGATAATAAAGTCCAGGAAGCGCTGTGCCTATGAGTTTGAGGCAATGTACATTTCTTAGTCTAGAGAGGGACAGTTAAAGTCACCCATGAAAAGGGTGTTTGGTTTGACAGTGAGCACCTCTAGTAGGTTTAGGTAAAAGTCAAGACACTCTAGGGGCAGAGAGTGTGACCTGTAGCTGGCCAATGATATGATGAGGGACCTTACCTACGGTGACTTGCACATGGATGAGCTCCATGCTATTATTCTGTTGAACTAACCTGGATGCATGTTTGTTGCTAACACAGATGAAGACACATCCACCTTTGGCCCCAGTCTGTGTTGTTGTTGATTTAAGTGAATGGAAGGCACTGTAGCCTTGTACTTCCTGAGTACTTTCTACAGCTTTAAACAAAGTCTCGGTCACAGCGCAGACGTCTACATTGACTAAAGTGAGAACGGCTTGAAGGGTGTAGAGTTTTTTCTTTAGGCTCTGAGCATTGAACAGTGACACCTTAAGGTTGCTTGTGCACTTTTTCACTATATTAGTATTTTTGCCATTAGGCATTACCTATAAAAGGCTCTAAGGGGGTGGATAAAGTTTTAGCCAATATTCAAAAGCCTGTGGGAACAGGTGCAAGTCAATCTTGGCAAAGCGACATGGTCTTCTGACCATGTTCTCCTCCTGTGCTGACAGATATTGGAACCCCCTGGAGTGACACCAGAAACTAAGCCAATTATTAAAAATCAATCATTTTAGTTCGTACTGTGACATCATCCTTGGTGAAGTTAGATTGTTACACAATGCAAGGCTCATACCTACCTGTTACACATACTCCAAGAGACTCACTGTGTCTCTTTTCATACAGTCCAGTGCAGTATAACTCAGGTCATTTACACCCACATGGACTACGATATAATCATATTGGTACCTGGGGTGCAGTAACTTGAGTGCATATGTGATATTGCAGATCCTGGCTTCAGATGTGCAACTAACCATTATCTTCTTGTCTAACCTGGTGGGTGGGGCATCTGTGTGTTGCACAATGGAGTCCACAATGACAAGAGTATTAGGTAAAGTGTATGCTTGCCTTATTGGCTATGCACTTGAGGGACCATTAGTTGTGGGCTTATAAGAGATGTTTGGCATTGCTTTTGCAGTGTGCTTTAGTGATTGCTGAGGAACAGTGTTGCCATTAGGTAGCTTTGGAGGTCTTTGAGATTTAGGAAGGTTTCTTTTAAGTGCCTCAACATAAGACAATCTGTGTGTGTGGTGAACAATATGTGTAAGGAATGTAGTGTGGGTATTCCTGACAACATCATTTGCACATGAGATTTGTGCCTCCAAGTAGGTTGTGCATTTGCATCTCTTGCATATCATGTTATTTTCTTTAATGATTAACTGGTTGTCTGAGAACATGAGACAACTACTACATTGCCTTAGAATGCCCAGATCTACCAAGCTGGCCACAGAGACATTTGGAAATTGCATATCTGCATTGTCGGGCCCTGTAATAATGTTGTTTTATTTAGAATTACAGATTGAGTTTTAACTGGGGTCTCCTACGGTAGTTTCTAGGATTAAGGGCAAGAAGTTATATAATACTAGGATGTGGTAGTGCTATTCAATGCACAAGCTAGCTGCTCTAAGTTTATTCCTGCACAGTGCCACACTGTTTTACAGGTTTCAAATCTAATCCTAACTTGGTAAATTTTACTGTCTAGGCATTTGCTACTATACAGGGCACTGCTAACTGCCATTGTCCTATAGGCAGCTCTGCTCAGAAAATTGAAAAGCTAGAAAACGGACTCATATGCCCTCTAGCCAATAAATAACTACACTTTGAGCTTTCTGCAGTACTTCCCAACTCAGAGAGACCAGGTAAATACCTTCTGTCACAAGATGTCTGATACTGAAATTTCTTAATGTAAAAGCACAGCAAAAGCAGCTTACAAGTGCAAATTAAAAGCAAACTACTACCAAACAACTATATCCCTGGCTAATTCACCCTTCTGCAAAGAGATTTGGAGGCACTCAGATTAGAAAAGCCAGCAAACAAAATAAATTACTATTTTGCCACAAAATTAAATAAATGCTTTAAAAATGCAAAAAAAAAAAAAACAGTAGCAATCACTGTATAAAGCAAGTTCAAGTGAGTGCAGTTACTCAAGAAAATATTCTAAGCTTGGAAGGCTCTGTATGCAGTTGAAACACTGCAACAGTGTTGCAGATTTATAGGACATGTCTAACATACTACATTTGCTTATGCTTCTGTGTAGAGATTTAGTGCAAAGGGCAAACCTCTCAAGCTCTTAGAGCAAGAAATCTGGGCAAAGCCATTAATAAAAGTGGGACAAAGGCCCAAAAATAGGGACAATGTTTAAATATTGCTCTTAAAGACCTAGAAAGTTGATAGAATAACAGGTTTTGCATTAGCATGAATTTTCTGAAGGGTGTGAAGTCTGAAACTCAAATGTGTGTTGCTATTTTCTAACTTCAGTTTGCAATGTTTTGCCACTAATTTTCCAGAAAACCACAATTTTATGAAAAACAGACCAAAAATATGAGGCAAAAATGTGGACATTCTGTGAAAATCTGTACAGCTGTGAGATATGGCAAAGGGGCAAGTCCACAGGAAGTGTCGACAGGTGTGGCTTCCTAATTCCTAAAAAACTGATGCCTGAACAGTAGAAAACATTAATCAAGATACAGTAGAAGGGCTGCTAAGCTGCCCAACATAATATTAAGGTTTGCAACCACCCTTGTTGCTACAAATTATGTCTGTTTAAGACTCATGGAGTTTCGTCTGTATAACAGTAAAATGCTCATTTATATTCAGATATCACATGCTGATTTTACAGCAGAAATCATTCTCCCATAGCTCTTAAACTTCCCTCTCCAAAATGTAGAAGATGTACTACAGCTTATTCATCACTTCAGTTAAGAAGCTCATCGGATAGTTAAAATGTGTTGATTCATACATATATTGTGCTGCCATCCTTACTGTGTAGCACAAATGAGTGTAAGGAACTTTCACTAAATCCCACTAAACAAATTTGCACACAGCACTGTAACCAGACATAAGTGTGTGTGTGTGTGTGTGTGTGTGTGTGTGTGTGTGTGTGTGTGTGTGTGTGTGTGTGTGTGTGAAATGTTACTTCTATTGCTGATGTAGTTAGACACAGCTTTCTGTATTGTTCTACAGAAAATGTTACTAGACTAATTGCTGACTAGTTGAGAATAACTGCTGATTTACAAAACATTTGAGAAAAACAACCTGGCCTTGGGGCTTATTTTAGCCCACTACAAACTTTCAATTCTTCAATTGTGCAGTTCTAATATATGTGTTACATTTTGCCTAGATTCAAGGTACATTTCTAGCTTAGGTACAACTAATGCTGACTACGGTTTATACTTTCAAGCATCCATTGTGTTCTTTATCAAAGCTTCTAGCAGCTGTGTACTTTCTCATGGCATAAGCAGAAAATCAATAACTCTTTGTTAAGTCTCATGACACTAGTAGAAATGAAACACTCATTATTTTCATGACCTTAGCAGAAATCAAATGCTTCTAGTTAAGTTTCTAATAGCTGTGCAGATTCATGCAGTGTGAACAGAATAAATGTATTAACCCTTTTAAACCTCAAATGCACTAAGTATGCATATTACTAATACATGTTTTTCTAACATTTCCCCCCTTTTAATACTTTTATTCTACTTTCAAAATAAGCATAAACAGTTTTTTTTCTTCCCCTAACCTCTTCCTACTCAGGATTTGCAGTTAAGAGAGTCATTCAGTTTAAACTTATGAAAGCATTTTCAATTTTTCAGCAATTCTTCAAGTTCAGCACCTTGGTATAAGGTTTCTGAAACTGATATGTCTATAAAGTCTTTAATCAGTCTTTTCATGCAGGGGATGCAGCAGCACACACATACCACCAGCAGGATCATTCCTACACAGATGGCAATCAGGATGTTCATTAGGATACTGCCCCACCCCCCCAAACAATCTCTGGAAAAAGTCCATCAATGGATTTGGTCCTGGCTTGGTCATAGCTGACACCTGCTGAATTACCTCAAGGTGATTGTCTATCTCGTGTTTGTGGTCAGGAATATACGAACAGCACTCCTCCTGGATTAAAGCGCAAGTAGCTCCTCTCGCCGCTAGGGTGAAGTCAAGAGCCATGCGGTTTTGAAGCACTACAGTTCTCATGGCAGTCAGTTCATCAGTTACCAATTCTAGAGCGGAAAAGGTTGCATTGCTCATTATTTTGAGAAGTTTAGACAGTTTTCTCAGTTCCCAGATTGATTTTGTTGCTCCATATGCTGGCAGTACACCTGCCCACGAGATGATGGTATCACCCAAGTCCATATGTGACAGTCCATTTTTCCCTAAGCCCACAGCATGATGGTTTTTCCAACCCGCATTGATTTGCCCCACTGGATTGACAGGCTTCTTGATTTCTCTTCGAACATTTTGAATTTTGTCTTGAGGTAAAACTGCTGTGTGTCTTATGGCCGGAACCAGGTACCCCAAATAACAACTGCCGGACCAATTCTCAGGTAACCACTTATATGCTTTCCTACCACATACAAAGTAGCAATCTTCTACTTTGGTAGTAACCTTACTATGTCCTGGCTCTGGATGAAACATTTTTTTGTCTATCATAGACAGTTGTCTATAAAGGTCAGCATTATGTTTTACTTCATCAGTTGTCCTATGCATCAGTTTAAATAATGAATCATAGCTCGTGTTGCAATAGGACCCTGTGTTGTCAGTTTTATTGTAGCATCTGTAGGGAACAGTCACATTGCAATTGCTCCAACCCACCTGAACTGTATCATTTTTGTAAAAACACACAGTTCCCTTCTGTCGAACAGACAAGTGCAATGCTACTTTATCTTGTGATGTGACATCTGATATATCATAGACTAAGTTTTCCCAGGTCTTGTTGGCTCCTAGGGGGACTGAAGTTAACAATAACCCCCCCCCCCGTATGCTGTTGGCAAAGCTGTGCAAATCCAGCAATTTGAAACATTGAAGGTCTCAGCATATACATATTTGATTGCCTGGTAAGTGTTGAAGTTTGGGTGCCACTCTACGTGCAACTCTCCACGCTTATTCAGTTCAGTTTGTGTGGCTGGGAGAAGGAATGGCCACAACAAAAAGATTATTGTCCCTAGTACAGTCAACAGGGTGATTATGCAATACTTCTGAGGAAACGGTTGTTCTGCATTCCTGTTTTCTCCGACTCTTCCGATTAGGTGTATTTGGATTTTTCTGGATTCCATCATTTTTGCTTTTGACATGTGATCTTACTCTCTGCCCTAATAGGACCTTCAGCACCGATGGTTTCTTCACTGGGGTTGAGACGGATCAGTCCTATTGATCTGACACCCCCTTTGTAGCCAGGCTTTGGGCTGAGGGCCCCGATGGAGAGGTAAGATTTTTGTCCATTACAAAGTTCTTAACTAGCTTGCAGTGCATCAGGTGGATCCACAAAGCTCGCTCTGCTATCTTGACTGCAGTGGGTGTCGAAAGAAGCACCTGGTATGGACCTTCCCACCTTGGTGATGACCAATTCTTCTTCTTTATAACTTTTATCCACACCCAGTCTCTGGGTGTCACTGCCACTTCTGATGTCTCGGTTTGTTTTCTATCTGAAACAGAATTTGACTGCAACAGATGTTTAGAATTCATTAACTTCCTCATATATTCAGCTAGTGTAAAATCAGCTTCCTGGTCTGAGGACATGAGAAGTTTCCACTGGGGTGTATAATAAGCCCTTCCAAATAGTTTTTCAAAAGGAGTCAATCCTTTTGCAGTCGGAACAGTTCTCATGCTCAACAGCGCCAGGGGCAAACAATACAGCCATTTCTTTCCTGTCTCAGCTATTAACTTTCTCAATTTGTTTTTTAATATACTATTATGCCTTTCAACTAGCCCTGCAGATTGCGGATGGTATGCACAATGATTTTTTTAAAGAAATACCAAAATGCTTACTTAACTGCTGTAAGGTTTGGTTTACAAAGTGTGTACCATTGTCACTGTAGATCCTTTCCAGAATGCCGAATCTAGGGATGATTTCTTTGACAAGTACTTTTGCCACCGTGGCTGCATCTGGATATTTGGTTGGAAAGGCTTCCACCCATCTGAAAAACATATCTACAATGACAAGACAATACTTCTTATTTTCACATTTGTTCAATTCTATGAAATCCATACAGATAGTGTGAAACAGATATGGTGGTGTAGGGAAACTACCTTGCTTGGGCTTTAATGCCCCTTGTGCATGATGTTTGTTGCAAATCTGACACGTCAAACAAAATTTTTTAGAGTAGTTTGTAAATCCGTACGTTGTGAACACCTGGTTCACCAGCTGTACCATCCCTCCTGTTGAGACATGGCACTGCCCATGGCTCAACAAAGCTGCATACCTAAACAAATTAGATGGTAGTATTGGTTTCCCTTCTCTAGAGATGTACAGCCCCTTTTTGAGAATTGCTCCTCGTTTTACCCATCGTTGTTTTTCAGCTTGCGTAGTGAGTGTCTGCATTGTTTTTAACATTTCTAAATCTAAAATCTCAGAGGGTTGTAGTTCCTGATTTAAAAGAAATACTTCTGTAGCTGCTTGTTTTGCAGCTGTATCAGCTCTCGCATTACCTTTTGAAATCCTATCTTGTTGCTTGGTGTGAGCTGTGCATTTACAAATGGCTACTTTCTGAGGTAACTGAATAGATTCTAAAAGATCTAAAATAAACTGTGCATGATTTATAGGTTTGCCAGTAGATGTTATCATTCCTTGGTTTTTCCACTGTTGCGCAAAAACATGTACAGTAGAAAAAGCGTACTGGCTGTCAGTAAAAATGTTTACACATTTACTCTTTGCTAAGATACATGCCCGTGTCAAGGCAATCAATTCTGCTGCCTGTGCAGATAAGTTGTGTGGCAAAGGTTTTGCTTCTATAATCTCAGTGTCAGAAACTACTGCATATCCTACTAGGTATTGTCCTGCAGGACCCCTTTTGCACAAACCATCCACGTAGTATGTCACCTCAGCATCATCCAAGGGGACATCCGTGAGATCTTTTCTAGGTAGTGTCTTTTGCTCAATTACCTGCAGGCAGCGTTGCAGTGTGCCATCTGCAGGGGTCGGGTGCAGAGTAGAAGGGTTTAAAGTCATGCATCGCTCAATTGTCGTGTGAGGTTGGCTCAACAATATAGTCATACAGGAAAGATGCCTAGCAGGGGAAAGATATGCCACCTTTTCTTGTAGTAAAATAATCGCAACTGCATGAGGCACTCTCAAAGTGAGAGGGTGGAATAAGACTACTGAGGCCGAAGCCTGTACTGGCATTGCAGCTGCAACTACTGCTTGTACACAGTGGGGTAAGGAACATGCCACTGGGTCTAGTTGTGATGAATAGTAAGCAATGGGACATTGCTTATCCCCATGCTGTTGTGTTAACACAGATGTCATATAACCTTGCTTACAATCTACAGTTTGGAAAAAAACGTTTATGGTAGTTTGGTAATCCTAGAACTAATGAGGACGCTATTAACTGTTTCAGTTTGCAGAAAGCAGATTCTGCTTCTGGTGTCCATTGTAACAAATCCTGTGCTGCCATAGGCTTCTTATATATAAGGTCAGTTAGCAGTGCAGATTCCAAAGCATAGTTTGGAATCCAGCTCCGGCAAAAATTAGTTTTACCCAGGAAGGACATCATTTCCTTCTTGGTAGTGAGTTTTGGTGCTTGAAAAATTGCTACTTTTCTGTCCTCATCTAGTGTTCTACCTTCCTTGGATATTACATATCCCAGGTATTTGACTTGTTTTTTCCAAAGCTGCAGTTTACTTTTATTTACCTTATGTCCTTCAGCGGCTAAGAATTGTAGAAGTGCTATGGTATCTTCTCAACAATCCTGCTGGGTGGGGGCTGCCAGCAAGATGTCATCAACATAAAGTAAAATCTGACTGCCTCTTGGTGGGGTGAATCCCGCCAAGTTGCTTGCCATTTCTTGTGAGAATATTGTTGGACTTTCACAATATCCCCGTGGTAGTCGTGTATATGTATACCTTTTCCCCTGAAATGTAAATGAAAACCAATACTGGCTATCAGGGTGTATCAATATCGAAAAGAACGCATTGCTGATGTCTACCACAGAAAAATACTTCTGTTGAGGTTTTAAATCATTCAACAGGGTGTGTGGGTCTTGCACCATAGGTGCCCTTGGTATTACTACATCATTTACAGCTTGTAAATCATGGACTATGCGCCATTCTCCATTGGCTTTTTTGACTGGAAATAAGGGTGTGTTATATGGTGAATCGGGAGATTCTATTAGTATCCCTCCTTCAAGTAAGGCTGCTATAATAGGCTTTATCCCTGCCTCTGCATCTTTTCTTAAGGGATACTGTCTCTTTTGTGGTCTAAATGCTGACTTTGGCGTGATAGTAACTGGTCCTGCTGTACGAATAAGTCCTACATCTGACTTTCCAGTTGACCAAAGAGTCTCTGGTATATTTTGTAAGGCATTTTCTTCCTTTTTTAACAGGAGTGTCAATCAGCTGCCCTCGCCAGACTGTAAGTGCACAGCTGGGTTGGTCCGAGTTATCCAATTCAACTTCTGTATTTGTATTCCCTATTCTGATAGTTCTAGTTCTGTCTGTTTCTCCCATCTCGTGACTTTTTCTCCTAGGTCTGCCCATTCTATATTTCTGTTTTTGGTTAAGCTAACATGTGGTAATCGATTAGATTTATAAAGTGCAAAGAACTCCTGGGGTAATGAACAGCTGGCAACACTGTTCCCTTCTGTATCCCAGAACAGGTTACGCAATATCAATCTGTTTGCATGATTCTTAAACAATTCTTGCTCATATTACTTATCAGGTCCTGGTGTATTACAATAATACAGGGTACAGTGCAACAGGTGTTGCTTATCAATGTCAAGGGAGGGGAACTTGCTGACAGCTACATTCATTAACTCTTTGGTTACAGTCCCTGGACCAGTCGTAACCAAGTCCTGGCTGTACCAATAAAACATTTCACCCTCCAATTGCACTGCAAAGGTATCAATTTGTCACTGTGCTTCCATACCCTGCATGGTTGGGACTACTGCTATACCAAATAGCTGCATGAGGTCTCTGCCCAAGAGGTTTACTGGGCATTTTGCAGAAACAACAATTTTGCTTTTTTGTGTCAATCCTGAAACTGGATCAGTTATTGCAATGTCACAGGAGAGAGGCTCCCGATACAGCTGTCCATTAGCTGCTTTAACAAGTATGTAATCAGGTGACTCTGTGTTTTCTGTCAGTTTGGAGAGATGTATCATAGGTTCATAGGTTTATACTAGGCTATCTGCCCTAAGGTATTTATAAGCCTAGCCCAAATTTTTGTGGCTTATGCCACCCGTTATATGAAAAAATACTGTGCCCATTAGTTTGTTGTGCTCTCCAATGCCAGATGTCGTAATACCACATTTGACCTTTTTTGTTGACCAAGTCTCTGGATATTTTAACATTTTTTCCCCTTTAACAGAGGTCAAAAGCTCTGGGGAAAATTTAAAGCTGTTTTTTTTTTAAAAAAGATGGTATCACCCAAGTCCATATGTGACAGTCCATTTTTCCTAAGCCCACAGCATGATGGTTTTCCAACCGCATTGATTTGCCCCACTGGATTGACAGGCTTCTTGATTTCTCGAACATTTTGAATTTTCCTTGAGGTAAAACTGCTGTGTCTTATGGAACCAGGTACCCCAAATAACAACTGCGGACCAATTCTCAGGTAACCACTTATATGCTTTCCTACACATACAAAGTACAATCTTCTACTTTGGTAGTAACTTACTATGTCCTGGCTCTGATGAAACATTTTTTGTCTATCATAGACAGTTGTCTATAAAGGTCAGCATTATGTTTTACTTCATCAGTTGTCCTATGCATCAGTTTAAATAATGAATCATAGCTCGTGTTGCAATAGGACCCTGTGTTGTCAGTTTTATTGTAGCATCTGTAGGGAACAGTCACACTGCAATTGCTCCAACCCACCTGAACTGTATCATTTTTGTAAAAACACACAGTTCCCTTCTGTCGAACAGACAAGTGCAATGCTACTTTATCTTGTGGTGTGACATCTGATGTATCATAGACTAAGTTTTCCCAGGTCTTGTTGGCTCCTAGGGGGACTGAAGTTAACAATAACCCCCCCGTATGCTGTTGGCAAAGCTGTGCAAATCCAGCAATTTGAAACATTGAAGGTCTCAGCATACACAAATGCCTGGTAAGTGTTGAAGTTTGGGTGCCACTCTGCAACTCTGCTTATTCAGTTCAGTTTGTGTGGCTGGGAGAAGGAATGGCCACAACAAAAAGATTATTGCCACTAATACAGTCAACAGGGTGATTATGCAATACTTCTGAGGAAACGGTTGTTCTGCATTCCTGTTTTCTCCGACTCTTCCGATTAGGTGTATTTGGATTTTCTGGATTCCATCATTTTGCTTTTGACATGTGACCTTACTCTCTGCCCTAATAGGACCTTCAGCACGATGGTTTCTTCACTGGGGTTGAGACGGATCAGTCCTATTGATCTGCCCCTTTGTAGCAGCTTTGGGCTGAGGGCCCGATGGAGAGGTAAGATTTTGTCCAGTACAAAGTTCTTAACTAGTTTGCAGTGCATCAGGTGGATCCAAAGCTCGCTCTGCTATCTTGACTGCAGTGGGTGTCGAAAGAAGCACCTGGTATGGACCTTCCCACCTTGGTGACAAATTCTTCTTCTTTTAACTTTTATCCACACCAGTCTCTGGTGTCACTGCCACTTCTGATGTCTCGGTTTGTTTTCTATCTGAAACAGAATTTGACTGCAACAGATGTTTAGAATTCATTAACTTCTCATATATTCAGCTAGTGTAAAATCAGCTTCCTGGTCTGAGGACATGAGAAGTTTCCACTGGGGTGTATAATAAGCCCTTCCAAATAGTTTTCAAAGGAGTCAATCCTTTTGCAGGAACAGTTCTCATGCTCAACAGTGCCAGGGCAAACAATACAGCCATTTCTTTCCTGTCTCAGCTATTAACTTTCTCAATTTGTTTTTAATATACATTATGCCTTTCAACTAGCCCTGCAGATTGCGGATGGTATGCACAATGATTTTTAAAGAAATACCAAAATGCTTACTTAACTGCTGTGGTTTGGTTTACAAAGTGTACCATTGTCACTGTAGATCCTTTCCAGAATGCGAATCTAGGGATGATTTCTTTGACAAGTACTTTGCCACCGTGGCTGCATCTGGATTTTGGTTGGAAAGGCCCCAAAATCTACAATGACAAGACAATACTTCTTATTTTCACATTTGTTCAATTCTATGAAATCCATACAGATAGTGTGAAACAGATATGGTGGTGTAGGAAACCTGCTTGGGCTTTAGCCCTTGTGCATGATGTTTGTTCAAATCTGACATCAAACAAATTTTTTGAGTAGTTTGTAAATCCTGCGTTGTGAACACCTGGTTCACCAGCTGTACCATCCCCTGTTGAGACATGGCACTGCCCATGGCTCAACAAAGCATATCTAAACAAATTAGATGGTAGTATTGGTTCCCCCCCCCGGTTGAGTTATCCAATTCACTTCTGTATTTGTATTCCTGTCTGTATTTTAGCTCTGTTTCTCCATCTCTGACTTTTTCTCCTAGGTCTGCCCATTCTATATTTTTGTTTTGGTTAAGCTAACATGTGGTAATCGATTAGATTTATAAAGTGCAAAGAACTCCTGGGGTAATGAACAGCTGGCAACACTGTTCCCTTCTGTATCCCAGAACAGGTTACGCAATATCAATCTGTTTGCATGATTCTTAAACAATTCTTGCTCATATTACTTATCAGGTCCTGGTGTATTACAATAATACAGGGTACAGTGCAACAGGTGTTGCTTATCAATGTCAAGGGAGGGGAACTTGCTGACAGCTACATTCATTAACTCTTCGGTTACAGTCCCTGGACCAGTCGTAACCAAGTCCTGGCTGTACCAATAAAACATTTCACCCTCCGATTGCACTGCAAAGGTCTCAGTTTGTCACTGTGCTTCCATACCCAGCATGGTTGGGACTACTGCTATACCAAATAGCTGCATGAGGTCTCTGCCCAAGAGGTTTACTGGGCATTTTGCAGAAACAACAATTTTGCTTTTTTGTGTCAATCCTGAAACTGGATCAGTTATTGCAATGTCACAGGAGAGAGGCTCCCGATACAGCTGTCCATTAGCCGCTTTAACAAGTATGTAATCAGGTGACTCTGTGTTTTCTGTCAGTTTGGAGAGATGTATCATAGGTTCATAGGTTTATACTAGGCTATCTGCCCTAAGGTATTTATAAGCCTAGCCCAAATTTTTGTGGCTTATGCCACCCGTTATATGAAAAAATACTGTGCCCATTAGTTTGTTGTGCCTCTGTCCAGCAGTGACACAGAGATGATTCCCGGGGTAAACCTACGATCTCCCATCCACAGGTCTAGATTTCTCTTGAACAGAGTCAGCGAGGTGCTCTGCCTCACATGGACCGGGGTTTTATTCCACAGCATAGGGAGTCTCTGAGTGATAAATCTATCCCCCCAGCACGTCCTATTTATATCCGTGCTAAGGTTTAAGTCGCTTGCTCTAGTGGTTTTGGTGGATTTGGATTTTTTGAGGTGGAGCATGTCCATTAATTCCGGTTGGACATGGCCTTGTATGTCAGGCACATGTCACCTCTGAGCAGACGGAAATGAATAGAGCTGGAGTTTCTTCAATCTGGCAGCATATGACAGATTTTGGGGTCCCTTTATCCTTTTTGGGGAGGAACTTTGGGGTTTTCCAATTGCTGCAGATGTCGGGTGAGATACATCCCGAATGGGGCATTGTACTCATCATTGGTCTGATAAGTGAAGAGTACAGGGGGAAAAATGACCTCACTAGATCTGGATGTGAATCCTTCATGATCAGGTGGGCAATGTAGAAGGTCTTTCTAACCACTTTAGCAATGTGAGTGTCAAAAGAAAGGCCACTGTCAACCTGGGTCCCCAGGTCCCTGATAACCTCTTCTGTGCTTAGTGGATTGCCACCTATATGGTAGCTTGGGGGTGTCCTTGTTTTTCCCCAAAGGGGATGACTATACATTTTTGGCGTTAACTTCGCCATGGCTCTGGCACCAGCTATCTGTTTCCGTGAGTCCCTTCTGAAGGATATCCGTGTCGATGCACTTTCCACTATGGCCCCGTTTGCAGTGCTGCAAACTTTGTCACAAAGTCCTCCTATGTTGGCCTGTACTTCTGAGAAGTAGATGCCAAACAATAGCCAAGGACCGACCCTGTGGGACACCACTTGTGACCGCTTGGGGTCTGACACAGCGCCAGCAACTCTAACCCTGTGGGTTCTGTCCTTCCCGTTTGCAACCCATCTTGTGACATATGGGTTTACATTTAAGCTGGAGTTTTTCCTTTTTTCCCTCAAGGGGTTTTGCCCCCAACCCAAAAAACCCTTGTTTTTAAACAATTAGTGGTTTTTGTAGCCAGGCTTTGGGCTGAGGGCCCCGATGGAGAGGTAAGATTTTTGTCCAGTACAAAGTTCTTAACTAGTTTGCAGTGCATCAGGTGGATCCACAAAGCTCGCTCTGCTATCTTGACTGCAGTGGGTGTCGAAAGAAGCACCTGGTATGGACCTTCCCACCTTGGTGACAACCAATTCTTCTTCTTTATAACTTTTATCCACAACCAGTCTCTGGGTGTCACTGCCACTTCTGATGTCTCGGTTTGTTTTCTATCTGAAACAGAATTTGACTGCAACAGATGTTTAGAATTCATTAACTTCCTCATATATTCAGCTAGTGTAAAATCAGCTTCCTGGTCTGAGGACATGAGAAGTTTCCACTGGGGTGTATAATAAGCCCTTCCAAATAGTTTTTCAAAAGGAGTCAATCCTTTTGCAGTCGGAACAGTTCTCATGCTCAACAGCGCCAGGGGCAAACAATACAGCCATTTCTTTCCTGTCTCAGCTATTAACTTTCTCAATTTGTTTTTTAATATACTATTATGCCTTTCAACTAGCCCTGCAGATTGCGGATGGTATGCACAATGATTTTTTAAAGAAATACCAAAATGCTTACTTAACTGCTGTAAGGTTTGGTTTACAAAGTGTGTACGATTGTCACTGTAGATCCTTTCCAGAATGCCGAATCTAGGGATGATTTCTTTGACAAGTACTTTTGCCACCGTGGCTGCATCTGGATATTTGGTTGGAAAGGCTTCCACCCATCTGAAAAACATATCTACAATGACAAGACAATACTTCTTATTTTCACATTTGTTCAATTCTATGAAATCCATACAGATAGTGTGAAACAGATATGGTGGTGTAGGGAAACTACCTTTCTTGGGCTTTAACGCCCCTTGTGCATGATGTTTGTTGCAAATCTGACACGTCAAACAAATTTTTTTGAGTAGTTTGTAAATCCGTACGTTGTGAACACCTGGTTCACCAGCTGTACCATCCCTCCTGTTGAGACATGGCACTGCCCATGGCTCAACAAAGCTGCATACCTAAACAAATTAGATGGTAGTATTGGTTTCCCTTCTCTAGAGATGTACAGCCCCTTTTTGAGAATTGCTCCTCGTTTTACCCATCGTTGTTTTTCAGCTTGCGTAGTGAGTGTCTGCATTGTTTTTAACATTTCTAAATCTAAAATCTCAGAGGGTTGTAGTTCCTGATTTAAAAGAAATACTTCTGTAGCTGCTTGTTTTGCAGCTGTATCAGCTCTCGCATTACCTTTTGAAATCCTATCTTGTTGCTTGGTGTGAGCTGTGCATTTACAAATGGCTACTTTCTGAGGTAACTGAATAGATTCTAAAAGATCTAAAATAAACTGTGCATGATTTATAGGTTTGCCAGTAGATGTTATCATTCCTTGGTTTTTCCACTGTTGCGCAAAAACATGTACAGTAGAAAAAGCGTACTGGCTGTCAGTAAAAATGTTTACATTTACTCTTTGCTAAGATACATGCCCGTGTCAAGGCAATCAATTCTGCTGCCTGTGCAGATAAGTTGTGTGGCAAAGGTTTTGCTTCTATAATCTCAGTGTCAGAAACTACTGCATATCCTACTAGGTATTGTCCTGCAGGACCCCTTTTGCACAAACCATCCACGTAGTATGTCACCTCAGCATCATCCAAGGGGACATCCGTGAGATCTTTTCTAGGTAGTGTCTTTTGCTCAATTACCTGCAGGCGGCGTTGCAGTGTGCCACCTGGAGGTGACGGGTGCAGAGTAGAAGGGTTTAAAGTCATGCATCGCTCAATTGTCATGTGAGGTTGGCTCAACAATATAGTCATACAGGAAAGATGCCTAGCAGGGGAAAGATATGCCACCTTTTCTTGTAGTAAAATAATCGCGACTGCATGAGGCACTCTCAAAGTGAGAGGGTGGAATAAGACTACTGAGGCCGAAGCCTGTATTGGCATTGCAGCTGCAACTACTGCTTGTACACAGTGGGGTAAGGAACATGCCACTGGGTCTAGTTGTGATGAATAGTAAGCAATGGGGCGTTGCTTATCCCCATGCTGTTGTGTTAACACTGATGTCATATAACCTTGCTTACAATCTACAGTTTGGAAAAAATGTTTATGGTAGTTTGGTAATCCTAGAACTAATGAGGACGCTATTAACTGTTTCAGTTTGCAGAAAGCAGATTCTGCTTCCGGTGTCCATTACAACAAATCCTGTGCTGCCATAGGCTTCTTATATATAAGGTCAGTTAGCAGTGCAGATTCCAAAGCATAGTTTGGAATCCAGCTCCGGCAAAAATTAGTTTTACCCAGGAAGGACATCATTTCCTTCTTGGTAGTGAGTTTTGGTGCTTGAAAAATTGCTACTTTTCTGTCCTCATCTAGTGTTCTACCTTCCTTGGATATTACATATCCCAGGTATTTGACTTGTTTTTTCCAAAGCTGCAGTTTACTTTTATTTACCTTATGTCCTTCAGCGGCTAAGAATTGTAGAAGTGCTATGGTATCTTCTCAACAATCCTGCTGGGTGGGGGCTGCCAGCAAGATGTCATCAACATAAAGTAAAATCTGACTGCCTCTTGGTGGGGTGAATCCCGCCAAGTTTCTTGCCATTTCTTGTGAGAATATTGTTGGATTTTCACAATATCCCCGTGGTAGTCGTGTATATGTATACCTTTTCCCCTGAAATGTAAATGAAAACCAATACTGGCTATCAGGGTGTATCAGTATCGAAAAGAACGCATTGCTGATGTCTACCACAGAAAAATACTTCTGTTGAGGTTTTAAATCATTCAACAGGGTGTGTGGGTCTGGCACCGTAGGTGCCCTTGGTATTACTACATCATTTACAGCTTGTAAATCTTGGACTATACGCCATTCTCCATTGGCTTTTTTGACTGGAAATAAGGGTGTGTTATATGGTGAATCGGGAGATTCTATTAGTATCCCTCCTTCAAGTAAGGCTGCTATAATAGGCTTTATCCCTGCCTCTGCATCTTTTCTTAAGGGATACTGTCTCTTTTGTGGTCTAAATGCTGACTTTGGCGTGATAGTAACTGGTCCTGCTGTACGAATAAGTCCTACATCTGACTTTCCAGTTGACCAAAGAGTCTCTGGTATATTTTGTAAGGCATTTTCTTCCTTTTTTAACAGGAGTGTCAATCAGCTGCCCTCGCCAGACTGTAAGTGCACAGCTGGGTTGGTCCGAGTTATCCAATTCAACTTCTGTATTTGTATTCCCTATTCTGATAGTTCTAGTTCTGTCTGTTTCTCCCATCTCATGACTTTTTCTCCTAGGTCTGCCCATTCTATATTTCTGTTTTTGGTTAAGCTAACATGTGGTAATCGATTAGATTTATAAAGTGCAAAGAACTCCTGGGGCAATGAACAGCTGGCAACACTGTTCCCTTCTGTATCCCAGTACAGGTTACGCAATATCAATCTGTTTGCATGATTCTTAAACAATTCTTGCTCATATTACTTATCAGGTCCTGGTGTATTACAATAATACAGGGTACAGTGCAATAGGTGTTGCTTATCAATGTCAAGGGAGGGGAACTTGCTGACAGCTACATTCTTTAACTCTCCGGTTACAGTCCCTGGACCAGTCGTAACCAAGTCCTGGCTGTACCAATAAAACATTTCACCCTCCGATTGCACTGCAAAGGTATCAATTTGTCACTGTGCTTCCATACCCTGCATGGCTGGGACTACTGCTATACCAAATAGCTGCATGAGGTCTCTGCCCACGAGGTTTACTGGGCATTTTGCAGAAACAACGATTTTGCTTTTTTGTGTCAATCCTGAAACTGGATCAGTTATTGCAATGTCACAGGAGAGAGGCTCCCGATACAGATGTCCATTACCCGCTTTAACAAGTATGTAATCAAGTGACTCTGTGTTTTCTGGCAGTTTGGAGAGATGTATCAGGGTTCGTAATTCCCCTGAGTCACACAAGAATTTGACTTCCCTCCCTTCTACCAAGAGTGTAACTTCTGGTTTTGTGTCTGCTAAATAGAGCTCCAAGCTCAATAAAGCTAGGTCTAATATTTCATCTTCTTCATTGTCACTAACTTCCTGCACTTCCTCTACTCCCTCTATCACATTCTCATTTGTCCCTTCTTTGCTATTCCCTTCTAGCGATTCCTGACTATCATATAGTCAGTCCTCACCCTCCTTGTCTTCCATTGTTGCCTTCTTATTTTTCTTTCAATCCTTTGCCAAGTGTCCCTTTTTACCACATTTAAAACATTCACCCCTTTTCTTTCGCCCTTCAAAGTCCTCTGATCATTGATCAGATTGTTTGTTTCCCTGTGCATTTTTCTTGCCCTTTTTCCCGGACTGTACTACATAAACTTCTGCTCCATCTTCTACAGAAAATATTTGAGCTTTCTTTTTCTTTTTGCTATTAAAATGCCTTTCGGCATGCCTAGTATATTCAAGCAATGATTGTAACCTGCTCGTACGATGATCTACCATGTGTTTTGTAATAAAACTGCTTATAGGTGCAATACTGCCCTTTAAAAATGCATTCCTTAACTGCTGTTCATATTGGGAATCTTGTGTTTGATCTTCAGGAACCTGCATTCCACAGTGGTTATTAAAACACTCTAATAGCCTGGCATAATACTGGTCAACAGTTTCACCTTCTTGTTGGATGCATTGATTAATGCAAGTCCAGTCTGCCCTAGGTTTCCATTTTTCAGAGATGTGGTCTGTCAAACCTTTTACTCTGGTGTCTAATTCTGCACTGCTATGTGGGAGGGGTCTTTGTGCAGCATCACGGGGATTCCAGTTCCCACTAATCATATGCCAATCTGGCCCTACAATTTGTCTAACTTCTTTTTCTACCTCTTCTCCATTTAAGTTATAACTCAGCCTCATTCCCTGTCAATCTTCTAAGAATTTTCTAAAATTAACCTTTAGATGGGGAATTCCCTCAGTGGCTTTTCGGATATTTTCCAGAGTCCAAGGTCTATACACTAAAATAGATGGGTCCTGATTGTCCTGACCTGCCTGAGGGTTGGGTACTTCTATAAGTGGACATATTTCTTCTCCTTCACTTATAGAACGTGAATTCTTAACCATTTGCCATAACTCGATGCCTTCATCTGAGTTACCTGCCTTTGTTCGAGACCTGGTCCCGATGGGATCTCTAATAAATGGTTTTACTTTTACAATGTCTCTATTTTCAATGATGATAGGATATTGTGGGGGTGGACTAACTTGTTCACTTGCTTCATATTCCGGTAAGGGAGGCGGAGGTGCTGATGCTATTACTAAGTTATTGTCCTTGTCTAAAAACATTGTTTTTGAATTGTTGTTCTTTTGTTCCCTGCGGTTTACTTCCTCAATCCATCTGTGTGCCTGAGGAATTCCTAATTTACGTTGCTTTTTTACCCGACCTTTGGAATCAGTTTTGAGCTGTTTGACAAGTTTGATAAGCGAGGATTTTTCGAATTTTCCGTCAAATTCATATTTATTAACCCATTTTGAATAATATTTAATATTGTCGGCGCTCTGCAACTGCATGTATTTTGCGTCTTCTGTTAACGGCGGAATTTGGGGGTTTTTTGTGCAATTATTACCCATTTTGTTCTACTCTTTTGATCGTTACGTAACTTCCCTTATTTTGTAACGTGGTACCACGGTTTTGTTATAGTCTCTTCAGAATGACTGCCTACTTATTCTGTTTCTCCTGATCAATGACAAGACAGTAATCTTTTTTGTCCCTGACTTGTAAGAAAAATACAGTCTGACAAAAACAATACACATCTAGTCCCTGATCTAAAACAGAAAACAGAAAAAAGTAGATTCACCTTACCTGAGCCTACGTGATTGATCACCAATTCGCGGAGACCCGTCCTTCAGTCGCAGATCAGAAAGTGGCTGGCCTCTTTTGAATGACAATTCAGTCGGAGGGCTTTTCAAATATGAAGAACCGATTTGGTTTCTTCCCCGTACGGTTTCAACCACCTGGCCCGTCTGATCCGAGGTGAAGAGAGGGTTCCGATCTGAAGGACCAATCTGTCAAAGGAAAAAACTTCAAAGACCAATTCACGTTAGGTTCAAGCAAGGCACCCTTTATTAACTTGCAGCAAGGAGACAAAGCATGCTGGCAGAATGGTTTGTCTGAACATTAATGATTAGTATGGTATTTTTATACAGTTCTTTCCATGTCACACAGAAATGTTACTTCTATTGCTGACGTAGTTAGACACAGCTTTCTGTATTGTTCTACAGAAAATGTTACTAAACTAATTGCTGACTAGTTGAGAATAACTGCTGATTTACAAAACATTTGAGAAAAACAACCTGGCCTTGGGGCTTATTTTAGCCCACCACAAACTTTCAATTCTTCAATTGTGCAGTTCTAATATATGTGTTACATTTTGCCTAGATTCAAGGTACATTTCTAACTTTGGTACAAGTAATGCTGACTACGGTTTATACTTTCAAGCATCCATTGTGTTCTTTATCAAAGCTTCTAGCAGCTGTGTACTTTCTCATGGCATAAGCAGAAAATCAATAACTCTTTGTTAAGTCTCATGACACTAGTAGAAATGAAACACTTATTATTTTCATGACCTTAGCAGAAATCAAATGCTTCTTGTTAAGTTTCTAACAGCTGTGCAGATTCATGCAGTGTGAACAGAATAAATGTATTAACCCTTTTAAACCTCGAATGTACTAAGCATGCATATTACTAATACATATTTTTCTAACAGTTACTTTCTCCAGTACAAAGTTGAGAAACCAAGGAGGGAGAGAGTCCCCAAAGGCAGGGCACAGAGGAAAGGCAACTTCACAAAGGCCTTGTAAACTTTAAGAGAATCTTAAAGACAACAAATTCTGCCTACTGAGGAAGTTAGATATAGCAGCCCAGTACCAGATGTACTTTAACTCTCAAATAACAGACCCATATCTAACATTTCTGACAAATTGTGTCTTTACAGACAGTGGCTGACAATGTATCACTGCTGTGCCATACAACCCAGACCAAAGATCTTTTCCATTTGGTTTTGCATGACTTATAATGGAAAGACTTCTGTGATGATAGTGGAATAGCCACTATTCTGTTTCACAATCCCTAATCACTGGTTTTACTAAAAGTGGAGCAGCCAAGCTGTTACACTAAAAGCTCAGAGGTTTGAATCTACCCTACCTGAAGGATAAGACAGCAGAGTCTTCTTGGTAGGCAGCTCAAGAGTAAGAACCACATCTGCCAGGGCCACGGGGACCACTAAAATGACAATGAATTGTATTCTGGGAAAGATACAGGAACTGCCAGCTTCCAAAATATTTAATCCCTTCCACACTATGGCTGTTTATAGGTTAAGCCCTTTTGAAGGAAGCCATATAAGCAGCCAGAGTAACTAAAATTCTTCAGGACTTTCTTGACCCTAACCAAAAATGGGTACCTCATCCTGAAATAAATCAAGATATAAATAACAAAATCTATCTTTCTATTCCACTTGAACCACACACAACAAAGGTGGTGGTGGGTGGGTGTTGCTTCTGCAGCAGTAAAGAATTCAAACATCTACTGTTATGGGTAAGGGCAACTTACACAACTGTAATATGTGCATCATTCTCACTACTGCAGTAAGCTGTGTGTAGACTACCACAACTTACCCAACCAGGGAGGAGAAAGGACAAGGGCACAGGAACCCCTGCAGAATAGTCCTAACAAAGCCTGATCTGGACCTGGAAAGAGAATCCAGTTTTCAGTTCTTTGGAAAACTAAGGGTAGAGGACCAGGTTGTTCCTTCTAAATGCTTCTAGAGTCCATCCCTTTCCAGTATGCTATCATAGAAGCTAAGGCCCTTGTGTACACACTGCCTGGAATGGAACTGAGATTGTGAAAGTAACAAAACAATAGTAGATGACAACAGCCTGGAAAGTCTGCTTAGACACAAGTTGACCTTTCTTAGTGTCAGAATAGGAAGTAAATAGCTGACCAGCTTTACTGAAGGGCTTAGTTCTGTCAGGATAGTACCAGAGTTGCCTATGCACATCCAGTGTGTGTACAATCTTGGATCTGGGTAGAAAACAGGGAGACTGACAGCTTGATTAAACATGAACCTTGAACCAACCTTGGGCATGAAGGAGGGGTGTATGCAAAGAGTGACATTGTCTTTATGAAATACCAGACAGGGTTCTCCCACCATTAGAGCTTGCAACTCTGATACTCTTCTTGCAAATGTCAGAGCAATAACAGGAGCAGTTCTCCAAGTGATAAATCCTATGTCTGTCAGACATGCAGGTTCAAAGGGTGACAAAGTCAGTTTCTCCAGCACAAAACTAAGATCTCAAGGAAGAGGAACATGTCTACGAGAAGATCACAGGGGCAAGACTTCTTTAAGAAACTGTTTCACTTAAATTCACTGCAAACAGAGAAGAAATAGTGGGATCCATGAACAGTTGAAATGGCTGCAAGATAAATCTTTACAGAGGAATAAGAGATGCCAAAGAATAGTAACTCACAAATACTTGGGCACCAGTGTCAAAAATTCCGTGATGGCTCCCTGGCCATTGGGTAGGCACCAACACAAAAATCTCTTCCACTTGCCAACATATGATTTTTAAGTAGCAGGCTTTCCTGCCTCCTTTGGTACCTGCTGCACATTCTCATGTCAGAGGTACCTAAAAGGTATCAAAACCGAATCATCCAGGCAGCCAGTTCAAGTTGTTTGATGTCAGGGTGTATCTGGATCTTGTGTGAGTAGATCCAGTCTGTGAGGAAGCTTGTGGTAATTGCCCCTGACCTTTTCTATAAGAAGGGAGAACCTATTTTGCATGGGCCATAACAGAATGACCACAATGATATTTGGAGACTTTTTCTAAATCTTCAAAATTACCCTGGAAATCACTGGAATGGGTGGACATGCATACAGGAACATCCCCTACCAGGTGAATGACAGATAATCTATTCTCCAGCCCTGACTGCAAGGAGCCCTTGTACAGAATCTGCTTAGTTGTCTGTTTTGATAGGAGGGGAATAGATATTTCTGATGCACTCCCCTCATATGGAGCAGTTCCTAGAAGGCCTATTCATTGAGTTTCCACTCGTGAGGGTCTGACAAGGTCCTGCTTAGCTTGTCTGACACTATGTTTTGCCCTGATGGTTTGTAAGATGTCTGAAGGGTTAAGGAGTGCTGAAGAGCTAACTCCCAAGTTGTCACTGCCAACAGACACAGAGGGATGACCTGGTGCTCCCCTGCTTGCTTATTTACCACATCACTGTGGTGTTGTTTGTAATGATTCAGAGAGGACATGGGTCCCAAAGACGATGTAAAGACTGTATGGCAAGAATCACAGTTAACAAGTATTTGATATCGATGTGCTTTGTCTGTCTGAACTGTCCCATAGTCCTTGCACTTTTACTCTGTTTGAAACTGCATCCCAAGCAATACAGATTGTGTTGGACTGAGTGAAGTAAAGGGAAGACCTGGATTTTGAACCATTTGTTCTCTCCACTAATGCAATTCTGACTTTATAAAGCACATGACTGGAATTTGAAACTTCAGGGGATGAGAATGCATTGTCCACATGTTTTTGAGGTGCCACTGAATCTTTCTCCTATGTAGCCTGGCAAAGAGAATCATGAGAAATATAGAAGCCATGAGGCCTTATACCCTGAGAGATTCTATGGCAGTAACTTGAGACTAGTGAGAAACATTCAGGAAGCTGCCAGATAGAAATCCACCTTCTCTCAAGGGAGGAAAGGCTTTTGCATCACACTGTCTATAATGCAAGCAAGAAACACAATCCTGTGTGACAGAGTGATGGAGAATTTTTGCATATTTATCTGGAATCCCAGATGGTTTAGGAGAGGCGATACTTTTGTTAAGGATTCCTGGCAACCGTGAAAAGATTCTGCACAGATAAGCAGGTCATCTCAATAACGAAAAATGTGGATACATTGCAATCTGCTGTGGCCACCACTGGAGCTAGACACTTTATAAACACTCTTGGCACAGTGGCCAGCACAAAGGGTAATGAAGAGAACTGACCTGTTTCTAACATGTGTTGGAGCATCTGGGGAAATAACTGTGTTTAATTAAGAGGGTGGGAGGATTCCATCCTGAAAGGAGGGGCCTTTTCTAGCCATCGGCAACTGTAACCCTCCTACATTATCTTCATATCCATTTGTCTGAGTAAATCTATTGCCAAAAGGGAGTACTGAGGGCCAGATCCTCTGAAGTGGAAGAGATGCTGGGGCAAGAGAGGGAGGGAAGGTGACAACACTTCTGGCATAGTCATTCTGAGGCTGGTACCTGCCCCTTTTTTGGGGAAAAATTCCTTGCTTTTTGGGATTGTTATTGGTCCCCTCCTGCCATCTCTTCTAAGGTGTCTGCCTGTTAGCAGGAGGCAACACTTGCTTGTTTTATCTTTTAATGAGAGTATAGAGTTTGAAAGGGAAGAACCCAGGGACTTGAAAAATCCTAGAAACTCACTGCATTAATATCCCTCTCATCCCACTGTTTGAGGACCTGCAGAGCAAATGGCCCAAATAAAACCTCTCTGTCCAGGGTGGAATTCAAAATTTCTGACTTGGAATAATCAGAAAACTTTTGATTATGTACCCAGACAAATCTTCTCAAGACCATAGCTGAAGAAGAAGCTATGGAAACAGTATCAGCACATTTATACAAACTTTTCAAGGCATGTTTAGAAACTTGAGACAGGTTAGAAACAATTTGATTCAAATAAAACCTACTTTCAGAAGGACTGGAAGCAGAAAACTCTCTCAAACACTTGGCACATTTCAGCATAAACTTCCACATGCAGCCCTGGTGATTAATAATTCCGAAAGATAAAGTAGAGAGAGAGAGAAGAAAGTCTCTTACCCAGTCTGTCCAGTAGCTCCCCCTCTTTATCTCCAGGAACTGAGTTAGGGGTGGTAAGGAGCCTGTTTTCAGCAGAAGCAGTAACAGAAATAGCTGCTAGAAATGCTCAAAGATGAGAAAATAAACATTTGTTAGTTTAAGAGCCTTTACACCATTTATCTGCCTTTTTAGGTACTGATGCTGTGAACCAGGAGAGTTCATGTAGTATTAAAAGCATCTTCCAAGGCTATAAGAATGGAGGTAATGGGAAGCATACATATGGCTTCTTGCTCTAATAAATCGTAGTATCTGCCTAGTTCAGGGGAAATAACCACTGTTCCCATGAAAACGCATCCTTTAGACTAGAGACAGTCTAAGAAAAGGATAAAGCCCCCACCTGCACAGTTTTAGGCTCATTGTTAAAGAGTCAAAGTTTTGGGCTACAGAACCCCAGGTAGTATAGCCTTGTCTCTGCCTTCATCAGAATCATATGAAATAACATCCTCATCATTAGAAGTGCTGGAATAAGGAACAGAAAGAGGCTCTTGTACTCAGTACTGACAGTCTGCAGCAAACTCACGGGTAAGGTAATAACATCATTTTTACACACAGACACCATCTCTCTGTTATTAGAATGATTAAGTTCCTCTTCATTTTTCTAGGAACATCCTTGGAGGAAAGGGAAGGCATATCATCGTGAGTAAGAGGTCTCTTTCCCCAGCCACCCTGAGAAGATCTTCTTGACGTGTCTCCCACATTTAAAGTGGCTAGTTCTCTTATGCCCACATCAGACTTTGTAATAGCTGGAGAGGACATACTTGATCCCAAGTACATAGTGGTCAGCAAAGCTACACTATAGGAATTCAAGGAAACCAGTCAGTGGTCAGAGCAACCAGCTGGTCACTGGAGAGTCATCTACCATTGACTGAGGCATTGACCAAGCCCCCACTGAAGGCAAGAGCTCATGCCTCAACTGTTTTTTTTTTTTTTTTTTAGGTTCACTGGAAGAAAAAAACAGCAGGACTGGTGTGAGTATCCAAGCTGTAGTTGAGGAAGGAGCCGGTAAACTACACTGGAAGGAGACAGTTGGAAGTTATGTTGTCATTTAGTATGTACAAGCAGTACACAACTCTTTGAAAAAGCCCCAATTTCCCAGCAAAATAAGGTACAAAGCAGCACACAATTCACTTTAAAAAGCAAAGATACCGTCCCCAAAGTGAACAGCCCAATAAAAACTGTATCAGGTAGGTTGTTTATTTATTTACTTATTTAGATATGTTTAACAGGGTAGTGCACTGATCTCAATGGTCCATTTCAGACACAGCCTGGGTGAGTAGGATCACATAAGAAACAAACAAAACATATTTACAGACACAAGGATATGCTAAAAAAAGTGTATACACATTTACAAATGCAAGAATAAGCTACAACGTTTAGTTTAAGAAACAGTTTATAATGTCAAAACATGGATGGAAAAATGGAATTATGCTTAGCAGAGCTTTATGGATAATATGTAGCCATAGTGACCGAGATGGCTTATGCTACTAGGATACCAGCATATCATTATATATAGAGAGAGGAAGACATTAGAATCAGCAAGTGACTGAAGTTGTCATGAAGTTTACATAAGGATTCAGACAACACAAGGTTTCTGCTCTGAAAATACACTTTCCAACTGTCATAAGCACAAAATTAGCTTAAAAATGTTAAATAAGCCCCAAAACGTAAAACTGACAAGTTAAACCTAGACGACAATTTTACAGATGAAATGATGGTATTGAAAAGCCAGTATTCTTAAAGAGATATATGGCAATTCTGACAAAAAAGGTAAAAATATATAAAATATTTCTAAGCCATAAAAACAAAAAATGGGTCTTATCTGCTTGAAAGGCAGCCTTAGGGTGACTGCTGGTCCTAAGAAGCCTCACAAATGCATGAGGCAGCAAGAAAGTACTGAAGATTTTTAGTCATTTTGGCTGCTTATATACCTCCCCCGAAAAGGCTTAACTATAAACAGACAGAGTGACATTTTGGGAGGGGATAAAAGGTTTTGGAAGCTGACTGGTTGCTGTATCCTTGTCAAGATATAAGTTACAGGCTACTGCAGCAGTGAGAATGATGAACATCTGTGACTTGCTTGGTCCAAGAGGATATGGCTATGGAAATTAACTTTGTCAGTAGAATGATTTTCTAAACACTTCTGATATGATGATCAAAGGATACCTTGCTTTCAACAAAACTACCAAGATCTCTAAAAAGTGTGACATTTAAGTGGCTGGTCTTTATGTGATACATACAAGGGGAAATCCTGTTTCTAAAATAAACCCACACTATTCTGACACTGAGTTGAGGCCATGGTCATTACACCAAGCACTGATTTACAAACCTTCATGAAGTATATGAGTGATAGGAGTAGACTTCATACTGGTACCCAGTTTGCAGCCATTTGCAAGCTTGGTTAGCCAAAGCCATGTGACTTCTACATTCACATGGGGAAGTACATACCAAAGAGAAGGGGGTTAAGGGGGTTAAGGATTGAGCCCTGTGGGATACCAGTTGTGACTTTTTTTGTAAGAAGGAGGCATCACTAACTCCTACTGAATGTTTCGTCATTGTGCCAGTTGGCAATCCAGCAGAAGAAATATGAATTAATGCTTAGTTGGATGAGCTTGTCAATAACATCTGGAGGAAGAATGGTGTTGAAGGCTTTAGCCAGATCAAACAGGCAGCCGCAGTGTGGATGGACTACACCTTACAACAACTTTAGAAATGTACTCCCAAATACTTATAGAAAAACAATCTCAATACCTTTCAACACTTTTAGCTACTGCAATGCTCTGTCAGTTCCTGTGAAAACAAATGTAACTATTTCAGCCCAACACCAAGACAGAGAGGTTTTGGACCTGACTGCCTTCACCTAGGATCTACCAGTAGTCCAAGCACAGAGGCAGCCATGTAGGAAGGATAGGTACAAGTGGCTAATGCTAGTTCATCCATCCCAGAAGACACAGTCAGTAAAGTATCTCTTCCAGGAGTCTCACCTGGAGAAAAGGCTATGAAATGCATCTCCTGCGATATGAATTTCTGAGAGTCTGAAGCTACTAAGGAGTGCAGAGCACTTCAGCTGAGCATCATGGGTATGCAGCTGCATGCATCTGTACTGGCTCATTGTGACAGGCACTATACAGAAATGTCCACTCAGTGGGTGGGTATTAACAGCATAAAAAATCTCATAACCTTACTAGATAATGGCCACCATTTTCAAGTATCCTAGGGTGTTTGGGATCAGGGGAATGAATCAACCAACAAAGGACTGAGGCTTGATAGCTAGGTTCTAATTTTAAAGTTCATTAAGTGTGCAGATGGTGAAGATAAAAGCATTTATGTGAAAGGTCAATCACAAAGTGGAATATCACCAAAAGGAACAGGGTTAGGCCATAAATGAAAATGCCCTCATTGCCAGGATCCTGGTAAGAGAACAAAGCATCTTCATTGCTACCTAAATTACAGACCACCTTGAACAGTTTAATGTCTGATCAATGGGAGACTTGATGATCAGCAGGCATGGGGACAAAAATAATACAAAAAAACAAAAACTGCTACTGATACTTCTGTGTTTCAAGTAACTTGTATGGTGCCTTATGAACAGCCACATCATGATGGATAAAACTGTCACTTGTTTTGTGCTCAGTCTGCAATTTACGAGAAATTAAAAGAGGGTTGATTTTTTTAACAAAAAACACAAGAGAATGTGCTGCATATACGAATTTTGTAAAGAACAGTGCTATTTATACTTTTTAACAAGCATGTGTGTTTCAAGAAATGCTGTCACTTACTTATTATCAAACTAATGATGCCCTGCTTAGCAGTGTCAGTGGCGTAACTGGTAGCACACTTGCCTTTGGTGCAGAAGGCTGTGGATTCTAATCTCACACCAGGAAGCTGACACTGGAGTGAAGGGGGTGCTGTTCTCCTGAGTGTGTCATCCTTCAATGTGATATTAAATGAAGGCCCAATCTGCCTGACCTGGTGGTAGCTCAGGAGGATGTAAAAGATTCCATGGCATCTACTGAAAAGAGTAGGAGACGTTCCCTGATTCCCTGGGCAAATTTCTCCAAACAGGGGTATCCTCTGAAAAGAGTCTATTAGCCTAATGGGACTAACCTGGTCAACAAAGGATAAACAAATAAAAGTCTCAGGATGTGCAATTAACTATATGCAAGGAGATAAAGTACTTCAGGTGAAAGATAAGTTCGTTTTTTTAAAAGCACTTTTGGGACTGCTGCCACTGACTTCACACCCTACTTGCCACTACAGTTTATAACCATTACAATTCCACTCCTGGCACCTCTACAGTATGACCCAGGCTAGAAGGTTCCCCTTCTGGGACAGTGCCTCATCAATGAGTTAATGTATGAGGTTTGTCAGGCATGCGAAGCAAAAGAGGCCATGTAGAAGTTGTCACACTACAGTTTGAGGCATTTTTTTCACCCTAGCCCTAATGTCCCTCCATTGCTTGCTGCATTCATCATGCGAGACTGGAAGTGCAATAAAGTACAGTTTTGTACCTACCATAAATGTAGATGTTCGAGTGTTCACACTGCTGCAGTCATTACACTTGGGTTATCCTGCCATCAGGTGGTCCCGGAGTCAGCCCGAGTTCCAAAGTCTTGGTCCGGCATCGGTTGCTGTCACTTCTTCCCTGACGTCAGTGCATCAGAGGTATATAAGATGCATCCAATGCCATTTTCTTCAGTTTTTCTTGCCCCAGATGTCAGGTGCCCCCAAGTAGGTAGGCAATACATATTGCTAATCAGAAATATACAATAAAAACAATACCTTCAGTTACCAGCAAATACACCCCAAAGGTTGTATAGGATAGAAAGGTATAGATAAGTCCAGCTAGTTCAGATGGGATGGAGGGAGGGTTACCTGGACTGCAGCAGTGTGAACAGTCGAACATCTACATTTATGGTAGGTACAAAACTGTACTATGTTCATCGTGTTACACTGCTGCAGTCATTACAGTTGGGTAGAATCTCAAAGCTGAGGTTGGATGGCTGGTCTATAAAGAGTTAAGATTGGCTATGAGGCCCTGCAGAACTGCAGTGGCAAATCCTGCTCTGGATTTAGAGTAGAGAGGCAAGTGGTAGTGCTTGGTGAAGGTGTGCACTGAACTCCAAGTTGCAGCCTCCAAAATTTCCTTGGTAGGTACTCCTCTGAGAAAGGCTGTTGAAGTGGCTGTTGCCCTGGTGGAATGTGGTCTAATGTTATTTGGGACTGATTTTCCATGCTGTGTGTAGCAGTACTGAATGCAGTGTCCTATCCACTTGGATATAGTCTGCTTTGAGATAGCCTTTCCCTGTGATCCTGCAGCATATGCTACAAACAGTTGCTCAGTTTTCCTGAAAGCCTTTGTTTTATCCAAGTAGAAGTGTAGCTGCCTGTGTATGTCCAAAGAATGCAGAAGTTTCTCCCCTTTATTCTGGGGATTTGGATAAAAGGTTGGCAAATGGATGGTTTGGTTAAGAGCCCCACTAGATGCCACCTTTGGCATAAAGGTAGGGTTTGTCCTTAAAGATACCCTGTCCTGATGAAAAATTATAAAAGGTTCCACTGCCATTAATGCCTGTAGCTCTGAGACTCTTCGTGTTGAAGTTACTGCCAGGAGCAGAGCTGTTTTCCATGATAAAAATTTTAGATCGGCTGTATTGGCTGGCTCAAAAGGTGGCAGGGTCAGTTTTTCCAAAACAAAATTGAGGTTCCAAGTTGGTGTTGGTGCTCTCCAGGGCGGTCTTATGTTTTTAGCCCCTCTGAGGTACTGCTTTAGCAATGGATGAGAGAATAAAGGAGGATCCGTGTTGTAATGTGCTGAAATGGCAGAGGCGTGGATCTTAATTGACGAGAAGGATAGGCCTCTGTCAGGCATCTCAGTTAAGTATTGTAAAATTTGAGAAATGTTTGGGACAAGAGTGTCAATGTTTTGAGCCTGGTTCCAGGTGCAGAATCTCTTCCATTTTTCTGAGTAAGCTTTCCTGGTGCTAGACCTCCAAAATGACATCCATAACAGCTTTAGAGAGAGGTGTTGTCTGTTTGACTAATCTATCTGCCATGCAGCCAGGTTTAGGGTTTTGAGTTGTCCGTGCAGGATCTGATTTGTTTTGTTGAGTCAGAAGATGTGGAATTTGAGGCAAAATCCATGGTGAGCCTTGAGCCAAGTTCCTTAAGATAGGGTACCAGTGCTGGCGTGGCCAGTCTGGAGCAATCAGGATCATCTGTGGTTTTTCTTGTCTGCCTTTTAGGAGTACCTTTGAAAGGAGAGGCAGTGGTGGGAAGGCATAAACTTTTAGGTTTTTCCAGCTGAACAGAAGAGCATCCACGTTCCATGCTTGTTTGTGATAAGTTCTTGTGCAGAATTTTTGTAGTTGGCAATTCAGTGGGGAGGCAAAAAGATCTATGTCTCGGCATCCCCACTTTTGTGTTACCATGCTGATAATATGTGGATTCAATTTCCATTCGTGAGGGTCCATGATATTTCTGCTTAGACTGTCTGCCAGAGTATTTTTCTTTCCCAGCAGGAATTGTGCTTGCAGGTGAACTTGATACATTAGAGCTGTGTTCCACAAGGTCATGGCTTGCCTGCATAGGGGATAAGAATGAGTGCCCCCTTGCTTGTTTATGTACCACATTACTGTGGTGTTGTCTGTCTTTAGTAGTAATTGTCCTGGATGTAGAAGGTCCTTGAAAGCTGTTAGGGCATTTTGAACAGCCAACATCTCTTTTTGATTGATGTAAAGATGCATCTGGTCTGTGGTCCACTTACCCTGAATGCATTTTCCTGCCATGTGTGCTCCCCAGGCATAATCCGAAGCATCTGTTGTTAGAGTTTGCCTGGCTGTGGGTTGGGTAAAAGGCTGACCCTTGTTTAGGTAACATGCCTGTGCTCACCATCGAAACTCCTGTTGTAGGCATGGAATCATTGGTATTACTGCTTCTAAACTGTGAGAATGTTGAGTCCAAACACTTTTCAGGTACCATTGTAATTTCCTCATATGCAGTCTGGCATATGGTATTAGTAGTATGCAGGATGCCCTGAATCCCAGGGCCTGCAGAATTTTTCTTGCAGGGAGATGGGACTTTCTTGCCTGCAATTGAAAATATTGAGTTAGTTGAACTTGTTTGTCTGGCGTGAGGTAAGCCATCTGGGCCGTTGCATTTAAGCTGGCACCCAGGAATATAATCTGTTGCGTGGGCACTAGTTTTGACTTCTTTTCATTTACTGTGTACCCTAGAGAAATTAGCAACCTTTTTACAAACGCCAGATGCTGTAGAAGAATGTCCTTTGTCTCTACTTGAATGAGGCAGTCGTCCAGGTATGGAAATATTTTAATTCCTTTTTGTCTGCAAAATGCAATTACTGGTGCCAGGCACTTTGTGAAGACCCTGGGCGAAGTAGATAAGCCAAAGGGCAGTGCAGAGAATTGGTAGTGCATTGTGCCAGCTTTGAATCTGAGGTATCTTGTGCAATTTTGTCTGATAGGGACATACAGGTATGCCTCTTTGAGGTCCAGAGTAACAAGCCAAGCCTTTTTGCCCAGCATGGGTAGAAGCTGCTGTAATGTCAACATTTTGAATTTCGGAATATCCAGGTAAATATTCAGAATTGAAAGGTCTAGTATGGGCCTCCAGGCCTTGTCCTTTCTGGGGACCAGGAAGAGTCTTGAGTAATATCCTTGCCCTTGTTCCTGTTGAGGTACTTTTTGAATAGCTCTCATGTCCATGAGGGCTGATATTTGTTTTTGTGCCTCTGCCCATTGATTTTGTGGCATTCCTTTTAGCCTTAGTAAAGTATGAAAGTGGAATCTGTAACATTGAGACACAATATTCAGGACCCATTTGTCTTTGGTGATTGTTTGCCAGTTTTGAGAAAAAAGTGCTAGTTTTCCCCCTAAGGAGGCTTCCAAAAGGGATGTGTTTGGCGTATGAAGGGGAAAGTCATTGTGACTGTTTCCTGTAAGGTTGAGACTTGTCCTCACCACCTTTTGGGGTTGAGGTGCCCCACTGTCATTGTCTGTTTGAACCTTGGGGTTGAGATCTGCCTCTTGGATGTCTGTATCTGCCTCTCTGTGGCCTGTCTGACACTGGAAAGGACCAATTCTTTGTTGGCCAGTTTCTGCTAAACCAATGTGGCTGTACCTGTAAGAAATCCTTGACTTGACTATTTGCATAGATTTAGCTTTATCCTCCATTTTCTTTAACATCTCGTCTGCCTTAACACCAAACAAAGTATCATGCTGTAAAGGAGCATCCAATAGTTTTACCTTAACATGATCAGGTAAACTTTGTTCTTTTAATCAAGCATGTATTCGAATCACAGAACCTGTAACTGCGGCTCCACAAGAGGCCTCTAAAGAATCAAAACCACATTGCAGAGTATGTTTTCCCACCTGTTCAACTGCATGCAATAAATCCTGCATTTCTTTACAATCAGGAGCTTCTGAGTTTGCAATCATTTTCTGTTTTAACTGAGCAATTAAATATTGTTGGTACTTAAGCATGTGAAACTGGCAATTTAAAGCTCTTACTGCTAAAGTTGCAGAAGTGTATACTTTCTTCCCCCATCTATCCAAAGCTCTGGAATCTCTGTCAGAGGATACTGGATTTTTTGCAATGGAAGCCTTAACCCCTTTTGGACCCTGGGAAATAGTTTCTGGATCAGCAGAAGGGTTTTTGTAAAGAAACTTGTGAGAGTCAGGGACTCTGTAATACCTATCCAGCTTGGCTGGAGCAGGGGGCAAAGAGTCAAGAGATAAACTGGATTCAGAAAACACATCATCCACAATATCTAGCACAGGCAGAATAGCCAGGGGCCTGTGTTGAGGCAATAAGAGAAAATCCCTGTGCCTTTTTTGGATTCTGAGTAATCCTGGCTATCCCAATGGAAATGCTCCCTCATGGTATGTAAAGTTTCCCCAAAAGAGGGAGGAGAGCCTGAAGGGATAGATTCTTCAGCATCAGAGTCCTCATAGGGGGGTAGAGAGTATCTCTGGTCTGAAGAGGAATCAGAGGAAATGGAAACCTGATCAGAGGAGTCATAGTTTGTATCCTGCCTAGGCCTTTTCTCAGGAGGGGGATGGGAACCCCTGATTAGAGTAATGAGGTCTTCAGCCATTTTAAGCATCTGTTTCTTAGGCATGGAGGACTGTCCAGGAGAATGCTGTACTTGTTTCTTTGTCTTTAATGGTACCTTTGTCTTGGCTGTTGTTTTAATGGTAGGTTGTGAAGATCTGAAAACACCCTCAGAAGCCAATGCCTGCTCAGCAGCTCCGGACCCATCTGAGGGATTAGTTTCCGTAGGCCCAATACCTTGAGTTTCCAGAGGCCTAGATGTCTCCACGTGGGAGTCGGAAGCGGCCTGTGGCTCTGAGGTAGTGGGTGTCAGGGGCTGCAAAAGCGCCTCACTGAGAACCGGCGAACCAGTGACTGGCCGAGAAGAGGTTTCGTCATCGGTTTTGGACCTCGAATGCCTGTCTTTATCCTTGTCTTTGCATTTTTTCGGTAGTGAGGTTGTCGGCTGATCCGACGGCATCGTATAATTGAACCTTCGGCCAAAGTAGTGCAAAGCAAAATCAAAACGTCTTTTTATAGTGCATTTGTTAAATCTAGCACAAAACCGACAACTAGTGACGTCGTGATCAGGGCCTAGGCATGGAATACAGTATGAGTGGAAGTCCTTATGAGGTATTTGCTTCCCACAAGAAATACAATGATTAACTTTTTCTGACATCGGTCTGAGGCAAGAAAAAAGTTTCCCCAATGGGGTACTTAGCTTTATTGAAGACTTCGGATCTGAAATTCGACTTCGAAAATCTCAGGAGTCGGTCGACCGGCACTTGCGAAATGCTTCTGCTTCAGGCACCACATGGCAAGAAAGACTGAAGAAAATGGCATCAGATGCATCTTATATACCCCTGACGCACTGACGTCAGGAAAGAAGCAACAACAACCGACGCCGGACCAAGACTTTGGAACTCGGGCCGACTCCGGGACCGCCTGACGGCAAGATAACCCAACTGTAATGACTGCAGCAGTGTAACACGATGAACATCGAGAATTTCTGAGCATGTGTTTCACCCCAGGCCCCTACAGTGACCATGCTTCCTCTATCCTAGTGCCTTCCTGCCTGACACCTTCCCTCTGGGCAGAGTCCCAGCATGTTCCCTCTCACAGGATAAGTACACCATCCTTCTCAGCTAGGCCATTAAAAGTGCCTGTGCCACTAATTTAAATTTGCCTGGGTCTTAATCAGTTCCATAACCTTCTACATCACCAGTGCAGGCTTGAAACATAACTTCATTACAGAGCTAACAGTTTAAACCAACTCCATTTGTTTTGCTTCACCAACATGGATTGTGTGTTGCTTACTGTTTTCTGTGCTGTACTACTGCAAACTGTTAGTGTTGGTGTAAATGATAAATTAGTAGAAAATGTTACTGCCAGTAAATAGCTGGATCTCTGGTTGGTATCTGTGTGGTGGCCTGGCTGTCAGTAGTGACTTTCTACAAGTCCTTTGGTTCAGATTCTCTTCAATCATAGCTTTTAAGTCAAGGTAAGGATTAGTAGTCTCTTGTTTTTTCTACCCTCATGACTTCACATTCAGTTCCTCAGAAAACTAGGATTTCTCTTTTTAAGGCTCTGTAATGAAGATGGACAAGTAGCATCATAAGTAAGAATTTACAGTAACACTCTGACACCCTAAAATACCAAGTTCATGAGTTTCCTGTTTTTGTGTATTCACTTGTAACTCATCGCGCCAAATTAAGACATTAGTCAATGGCTTACTGACAAAATCAAAAATACTCTCAATGGATTCAAAAAAATCAGTGGCAACTGTATATAGCAATTCATTAAGTTTATTTAGTTTACATTCATTAAGGAGACTGGACCAAGGACCATTTTCAGTGAAGACCCAGGACAAATAGGCAAAAATAAAGCAGAGACACAAAACACATAATAGTTCACATATTGTGATATACAGCAGTAGCATATGTATAAAGTTAAATGGTTATATAATACAAGTTTTTTATAGTAGCAAATACACAGAACAAAACAAATTAAACCACACTTTCTGCAGCAGCAAGTACGGAGATGGTGAGATCTAAGTCAGGACTTACTGACTTGTAAAGCAAAAAGAAAGAAAATGAAAAAACTGACAGCAAGAAACTTTGCAACAGTAATCCAATGAGACGTTATTTAACTCAAAGGAAAGAGCAAAGTATGTACACTACACTTGGAAAGAAAGGAAACACAGTTTCAATGTCAGAGTGTTAAAATGTGGAGAAAAGATTAGCTGAGGGGATGCCAGTGCCATGGCTTGCCATGGTTTATTTACTTAGTATTTTTAACAGAGTAAGTGAGCTTGTCTGCTTCAGTTGGGAGGTACGAATGTCATATCTTGTTATGTTCATTTTTAATTGAGTAAGTCAGCTGCTCTACAGACCCTTTTCAGCCACAACCCACCCCACAAAGGCAAAAGTAAACACAATGCATACAAGCAAGTGGACAATTTGATGTAGCTAGTCCAGTAGTATGTTTTTGGGAGGTGAGAATAAACCAGAACACTGGTCTCCCCCCAAAAAAGGTGCAGACACAGACAATGCATGCAAAACTCTGTAGACAATGAATAGAAGTCAGAACTAAACTTCAGACCCTAGGGCTGCGATGTAGAAATACTATGACCTGAACCACCATAATATGGTTGGTCTTGCTAAATCACCACTGTCCCCATTCCTAGCTTGGCTGGTTTAAGGTTTTGTTTATATTACAAACTATGAAGTTTGTTTTATAAGAGTGACAGTCAGCAAAATTATAATCTATAACTTGTCACAGCATATTAAATGGTTTACCCTTCAAAAAAAAAAATCCTAGGTCCCAAGTGATAATTGCTAATATACCTTTTAATAAAATCAGCTATATTCAATTATTCTGCTATTTCTTTCATTAGATACTGTAAGAAAATGTATCCATATTAATACCCACACAAACACATAAGAGTAAATTAACAGTTAAGGTCAGACTACAAATGATGTTAATTGTTTTAGTTTTTTCATGGTTACATTCTACATTCTCATCACTGAATTTTACAGATGGTTCAAGTGATAAAGAGCCTTAAAACTGCACCGTGTACTAGAGAAGCTGTTGCTGGTACAACATTGTACATTTTAACTAGCATGGAAGAAAGTACTAAGAAAAATGGCAGTCCATAGGCATATACAGTTTGCAATTTGTACCACCCTGTTTTTGATAAATTTCAATACTTAAAACCATTTAGTACAATGCCACTGTAACTCTTTCATTGAGTTTAGCTTTAGATATACTGCACATGAGCATTATTCATATATACCTGCCCATTTACAAACTCCAATAAGTAAACAGTTCAAAGGATACCTGCTAGCATATATTATAAAGCTTATTGTTTCTTTTTTATTTTTGTTAATGGCTAAAGATTATATCTCACTGAAACCTGGTCTGTTATGATTGTCTGCAGCCTTACAAAATCATATTATAACCTTAAGGTTACTGTAAAAGATTATCTGATGTAACATGATTAACTCAAATACAGGACTATGGTAAACACATTTTAAAGAGAACAATATCTGAATGGACTTTATGAATGTTAGTGTTAAATCTTCTGTGTAAAAGATAAGTTTAAATCAGTGCAGGAGTATACCAGTGTCAATCTCAAACATGACAAATGTAGACACAGTCTGGAAATTACTCATTGTGAAGTTACATAAAGTCCTTACTGCAGGGTCAGACGATGGACAGCAGAAACTGTTGTTAATAAAGCACTGACTCTGTAAAACAGATGGTTTTCAGTGCTACGGCTTGTCATTTAAGTCTATGCAACCTTTTCTAATGAGCAACAGTACCTAAAGTAAAGGGACTTGGACTATAATACATTAAAAATCAGCAACAGCAAGCACATTTTAATGCACTAGATACAAGATCCAGTACAGCCAATGAAAATAAATGAATAATTTGAGATGAAGTCATGTGATATTCCAGAAGTTGAGGACTATTCAAAACTACATGCCAAAAATAAAAGAAAATTGCTTGCAAGTTGAACAAAGAGGAAAAAGAAATCCTATATATGGAAGTCGGCAATAGGTTATCTAATGGAATGATAAGTGATTGGAATAACAATGATTTTGGGGAAAAAAAGTCTACAAGATGAAAGGCATGCAGCAAGTTTGCAGATGCGCGGCTAGAAACAGAACACACAATTCATTGTATCAGACTAAAAAACTTTTTGCAAATCTGAGACCATGAAAAAGAAGCACTTTGTTTGCTGCTTACTTATTAACTTTATTGAGCAGGTGAAAAGAATGCACCAGAAGAGCCCATTTCTGTCACAAGCTACTTACAAAAAATTAACCAACAGGTAAAAACTCATTAAACATAAAGATAGTCAGGAAGTCTGAGTCATCAGCTATGTGCAGGATTGATGTTGATCGAATGATACCATACCACTTTCACTCAATGCCATTTCAGTGACAATATCCCTCTGAAACAACTATCAGAGAAACTTGGGGAAAATCTTTTTTGCAGGGGTTAACCTGAAACTTAAATATACATACTCCAAGACTGCACAACACTGGAGAAAAGGGAATTCTCTGCTATCACTGAAAATCTTTTAGCAAAAAGTTTTCATTGAAACAGTATTAAGCAAAATTGCTGCCGACAAAAACACATGTTCCAAAGGTTTACTATTGAAAGTCTGAATCCGCTTCAGTCGATCATTCAGAATGTTGACCCAAAATGCTAAATTCAGAATTACAAAACAGCAACCAACACAAAAATGAATACATTGGCATCTGTATTTCGATGTATTCGACATAGCAGAAGGTGACGTCACTCACCTCCTGATATGCACATTAACGTACCATTACACTCTACTGTCAATGGTATGCTAATTCTACTATTTTGCAGGGGGGCTGTGCCTCCCACACCCCCTGCACATTAAATATACCAACTCCAAGATCGCACTACAGTGAGGAAATGGGCTAATTCCCTGTTCCTGCCTGAACCACAATCTCCCTGCACAATGCTGAACCCAAATACTCGAACTACACTACCCTTTCACTGTAGTATAGTTGATACATTTTGGTTCGACATTCTGCCAACTTGAAAACTGCAAATCGACCACATGCCGGTCGACTGATGCAGTTTCAAGGTTTTCAATGTAAACCATTCCAAATGTGTATAATTATTTAACACACAATGTTAACAAACATGCAAAAGAAAAAAAAATGTTAACAAATATGCATTTCCGAAGCAAAGGTGTGAACATTTATAACATCAGTAACTGATTTTGGGAGTACAAAAACAGGAGCATACATTAGCATTTTGTAGACACTATACCACTGCTGTAGATGTGTTAGCTGCATCAAAAATCATCCAGGCATTATTGCATATATTTCTTAAATACCACAAATAATGTCAAACAGTTTCTTACAATTAACAGCAGACTTTCCAAGAAAACTGACACAGCTCATACCTGGGAATGTACAATTTACATAATGTAACCCCATAGATTTGATGCAATTACAAGAGCTGGACCATACAAAATTGTACAGAAAATTCACCACAGCAAACCTGACCATCCAACACAGGGAAAGGTAACTAGGTCTGAGATATTTGATCGCTCAGATGAAACAAGAGACGACATAGGGTCAGACAAGCAAGAGAGCAGATAGGAGTCTAGAGCTGTAGCTCTTTGTCTGAATGAAATGGGTCCGCTTCTGCCAGCTCAGACCTCTTGAGTATCACTTTTTTTAAGATATCCCATTTCTGTCATCTGCTTTTGAATTCTACAGTAAATAGAAGGTTTCAAGTATTTGCAGTACAAATTTACCTTTGGCAAGCACCATATACTACAAGTACAGAGTTCAACTTCTCTTTAAAATTAGTGAGACTGTACTTAAAATCAGAAGCAAATTCTTTAAATCATAGGGCAGAGTACATAACTTATGACAAGGAAAGTAAATTACTAGAGGATACGATTTGCTATATGCACCAACAGGTCCAAGACAGAATGAAAGTACAGTAAACTCTCAGTTAATGGCACCCAGGGGATTGGTAGATGCCAGATAACTGTAGTTTAGTTTCTGGTTGCTTGAGAGTTACTATTAGAAATAGGCCTGACTAAATATGTACCCTATACTATCTGTTTGGTTTGACCTGTTCTCAGGTTGGGAAGAGAGAATTTATTCCTAGCTTCCTTTTTAAAACTGTAAAAACATAAGGTATGGTTTTGCAGGGGGAAAGCAGAAAGTGCAACACATGAACATTGTACTGTATTTCTTTGATTTTTTTTTTGCCAGTTGCTTGAGTTTGTTAACTGAGAGTTTACTGAATATGACTCTGATATGACAAAAGTTAATTCGACTCAATGTGAAAAAAGTGATGAAAGTGTAACAGGAAATTTAACATGATTTATGGCACTTAACAGGGGTGTTGACTTATTATGTGTGACATTTAGAAGTGAATGTAATTGAAGATACACCTGGGAATCAGAGAATTTCTCTCCACCTGTACTAGCTCCCCAATGCAGGTTGATCAATAAGTGTGTTGGAGAGAAATTCAGATTCAAAGACAAGATATAGCTGCAATGAGAAGAAGTGCATTACCATGTCCCTGAATTGAGCACTGCACTATCAGACCTCACCACTCTATTGTTCTCCCTAGTAGCCCATGTATCATGTTAGCAAAAGCACCTCCATCACTCTCCTCCAACGTGTATGCACACACACACACACACACACACACACACACACACACACACACACACACACACACACACACACACACACACACACACACACACACACACACACACACACACCTCCATTCATCCACAAACAAATACCCCAACAGTCATCCACACACACTTTCAAGCCCACTCCAACAAACACACGCACGCGCGCGCGCACACCCATGCACACACCTCAAGATCCACTAGCTACTGTACTGGGACCATCCAGCAAGACAAACATGCACACACATCCACTCTTGGTATCTCTACCTACCTATTATACTGTGACCACCCAGGCTGAGGCATACACATAAACCTCCATTCTTGTGAGCCCCTACTTAACCATCATAGTGTGATCACTCACACACACACACACACACACACACACACACACACACACACACACACACACACACACACACACACACACACACACACACACACACACACACTAATTCAGCTTCATTCAAGCCCCTACAGACATATCCACATACATACCCACATTACACACGCCTACTCCCACAGCTTCACTGAACCTACCTGTTTCACAAGTACTCTCATAACAGTGAATGGGTGATCACCTTCTTTTGATCGTGTCTACTTTTCCTCTATTAATACAGATTACTGGTCAATTCCTTCCAACATTATTGTATTTGGTACAGTGTATGAATTACTTAGAACACTATCTCTGTTGGGAAGGACAACACAGGCAATGTTCTGCCACAAGATTCCAAGCAAAGATATCTGAGTTTAACTTCATTTTAACTCTTCACTATGCAACATACAAAGTAGCAAGTAAATTACTTGCCAAACTAAATCTATGTTACAAAATATCGCATCTTCTCTCACCTTATTCCTGTTGGTCCTTAGCAAGAAGATACTTCCTCATAGCCAAAACAATATATGGCCTCCGTTTTTAATAGCTTTTCATTGAAGCATACATTGCACATTAATAACATTTCCAGATTTGTCTTTCTTTCTGATAACACCCATCATTGTCTTCTGATTAAACTTTATGATTGGTTTCCATTAAATCAGAGTTAGACTATTGTTCAGTGCACAGTTATTCAAAATAGTCAAACTTAGACAATGACCCCCACCCTCCATTAAAAACTAAGCTACGCATTAGGCATCAAACTTATAACATTAGAGATGGCATTGCAGAATCAATAACACTTGTTAGAACCTGTTTTAAAACCTCTTGCATCTAATATCTGGAACTAGTTTCCTACAAAGTTTATAAAATAAAAAACCCAAGAACTATTTAAATATATATTAAAAGATTAAAACAGCATTTCACTAAAGAAAATTCCTGCATTTGCTTTAGAGATGATGGTTAAAACAAGTACTGCATCTCAGCTCAGCTCATTTCTGAGACTGGCATTGTTTTGATTATAATTCCAAATGATAAAACCTTTAAACTGCTTCTGTGAATATTGTAAATAACATATCCACTATAAACAGTACATATAACAATACTTCATTAATGTCACTTGTGTCCACTACTGTTAGTTGTCTTTTATGTGATCACAAATATATCTTTAATGTAATATAACGTTATCCAAACTGCACATTTAATGTACTATACATTGACCCAAGGTCATAGCTGGAAAAGGTCTGCCAGGTTAACAAATTGAAATAAATAAATAGAAAATTAAAATACTGTGATCAAATTAATATGCTACCTTATTGTTTAACAGAACCTAAGACCCACTGTAGTCTCATCCCTGTGAAATTTCAAGCAACTTTTCTGCTCTGCATCTTTGTACACAAATTAGTCATTCAATATAAGTACCCACTACTTCACTCTAAGTTACCAGGTAAGAGCCCTCCACCTGCGATCTCTGAACAAACAATAAAATACTAAAAGCTTTGCAGACCTCCTTATGAATCTGCCATAAGCCAGAAAGCATTTAGCAACTCAGCCCAAACACTACAGTGCTGTGAAAGTAAACTCAATGAATATTCCCTGTCTGAAATAAAATGCAGCTGTTACAGAGATTAAGTCAGTAAATTAGCTGTAGCATCAGTCCATCACTCAAACATAACTTCTCTGACATGCAGTTAAGTAAAATATGAATATTTACTCACAATAAAACATCTCTTACATAAAGAAGAAAGCTTTCATGCAGTGATAATTAAGTAAACAATAGTAACAACAGCATGGATAAAAACTCCAGCACTCTGTCTAATTCTCGTAAACTAAGCAAAGGCCTTAGATGTTAAATAATTTGTGAGTAAACACTGGGCAAAAGGTCCCAGTTAGTCCGGCTTCATTCAAGAAAGAGAAGAGCAAGACCAAACTCAGAAAAAAAGGTAAGATTTATTGTCACTTAGAGTAAATGAGGGATGCCGTTATAAACCAAATAAAAATAAAAACGATGTGTAAAGCACATGCAAGCAACGTTGCTGAATGTCGGCAAACATAAAAAGCTAATTTTCTCACAGCTTTCTTCACATCACACTGACCTTTAGTAAAAAGAAAGGAAGCAGTATTGACTCAGTCTATGAGCTAAAAAACTGAGGCCATTATAACATTGTCATTGTGTTGTGATTTACAAGGCAAAGCTTGCTTTCCTATCTTCCTACTATGCTTCAGAAAAAAGGTGTACTACGGTGTTCAGTTGACTTCAAGAAAGTGACAATTTTCCCTGTAATGCAATGTGGTTTAACAAAATAATGTTCTACCGTTAGCAAACGTCCCCAATTGCTGCAGATGTTTTTAAAAGGCATTAGGCATACATGTGCATTTTTTTAATTCTTCTTTCATTTACCTGGAGGTCAAGCGGAGACTTGGAATGCTGTGTGGACATGGGTGGGCATTGGGCGGACCGGTCTCGTCTCAACTCTGCAGAAGTTGGCAGAATATTGAACATTTTAAACAGGAAAAACAGCTCTGATATGCGTTTTTTTTTTTTTTTTTTTTAATTATTTTTTTTATTTACCTGGAGGTCGAGTGGAGACGTAGAATGCTGTGTGGACATGGTTGGGTGCTGGTCAGACTGGACTAGTCTCAACACTGCAGAAGTTGGCAGAAAATTAAAGGTTTTAAACAGTAAAAACAGCTCTGCTCACTGCTGCCATGTTCTGCTTCCATCCAAAATAGGAAAGGTAAACAAACAGTCCAAAAGAGTCTCCAACCCAAAGCCAGGAATTGAGTGATGATGTCAGCCACTTCAATTTGTAAAAAAAGAAAATCTTAAAAAAATCAGGAATTGAAGGGGGCCACCAGAAATTCGTGGCACCCCATTATTTTGCCCTCAAAACTGGCAATTACCAGGGAATACGGTACTGTTGAGAGGTATGACTAAAGATAGGATTTTTTGAACTTGGACACAGCATCTGACTTACCTAGACATAGTAAGACCTTATTAAGCTTAATTCTGGTAGCTGCCAAAGATGCAATTACTAGAAAATGGAAATCAAAGCCTTAACCAACTCTAGCTGAAGTACTGATTATGAAATAGAAAGGAAGACCAGAAGAGGGATCTTTAGAAAATAGCAAATGACATAGAAATTAATGGAAATTGCAAAAATACATGCAGGAAAATGTTCAGGAGGAGGAGGACTAGGGTTTACAGGAGGCAGGAATTCAGCAATTTATGTAATGTTGGACTGATGGTAGTAGCAAAGAAAGAAAGGATGTGATGTATAGCGTATGTAAATAGAAAAAAATGTTAATGTGGTTTTTTCCTGTTAATACATGTTTGCCTATGTCTTAAGTAATAATTGAATTAAAGTAATAAAACTCAAAAACGAAAGACAAACCAAAAATGCAACACTGGCAACTGCTTCAGGCAAATAAAACGGTAGACTCCAGATGAAATAAGTGTATTTAATGGATAAAATAAAGCGCTTTTCATCCAGTATATTAACTTGAACTTCTTCAGATAAAAAACAAGCACAAATTAGAGTTTTAAATAACCTTCCCAGTTCTCCCATGTGATTGTTTAGTAACAAGCTCTTAAAGGAACATCACTACAATACCATCCAAGGTCATTCTTCACTGTTACATAGAAATAAAAACATTGTAAAAAGTCTCAATTGTTTAACCTATGTAAAATATTTAGAAAAAAACATTTTATAAAACACATATATTAAAACATACTTTAGAGCTTATTTTAGAACGTTTATCTCCTCAAGTTTTTCAATTTTAGCATGCAATGAACTGAGCATATGTCATTCAATCCCGGGGTAATATATGCATTCAAGCAGATTTGCCACAGTAATTCTAACTGTTCAAGAATTACTGTTAGGGGTACCCCTTGAGTCAGTGTAAACTTGTTCTATTACCCGGAATTTGAAAGTGTGGTTAGAGTTTGCGCTTACATGTCTAGCTAATGCAGTCTCTGTTTTGTTTTTTGAAATGTTGTACGTATGTTCGTAAATCCTATCTTTTAGTTTATGTTCTGTCTTTCCTACATAGAAGGAAGGACATAGTTGGCATAAAGCAAGATAAACTACCATTTTGGATTGGCAATTATATCTATTACTGCTTTTCAACACTTTGCCATTAATTTCTACACTTCGTCCTTCCTGTATGTATTTGCAGTATGGGCAGCGAAGACATTTAAACATTCCGGGATTTTTAATTATGGTGAGTCTCCTAACCTCCAATAAGTTTTTCAAGTTCTTCCCTTTCCTGAATATAATTTTGGGGCTTGTGCTTAGTTTTCCCATTATTTTCCTGCTGTCCAATAATAAATTCCAATTTTTGTTTAACATCTTTTCTGACACTATTTGCTTCAGGGCTACATGTTATGACAAGTCCAGTTTTGAAATTAATGCTAGCCGTGTTTTCTGCATCAATATTTTGGTTTGCTTCTCTGGTTTCTAAATTATCTTGTGTTTGTTCACCTCCCAATATAGGTTTATAAAAAACAGTGGATCTTTTGTTTGTAACTTCCTCTATTAACTCATTCAAAAAGTTGTAGGATAGACTCTCTTTTGAAACGTGCTTTAAATTAATACACTCATGTTCAAATTCTAAATCAGTGGTTACCATTCTCACTGCTCGTACCAGTTGCCCTTTCACCACTGATCTTTTTTGGTGAAAGGGGTGAGCACTTGAATAATTTTAAAAGGTCTTTGAATATGTGCTTTTTCTGTATATTTTTGCACTATATTCTCTCTTGCTGGCTTTCCTGAGAAGTATATCCAAGTAAGGGATTTCTTGGTTATTATAAGTAAATGTAAAATGTAAAAAGTTAGTAGTGGTATTAAAGTAATTCACCAATTCACTAGCTACCGTTACGTCTCCTTTGATTATCATGAATATATCATTCAGGTAATGGGTAAAGAAAAAGATATGGTTAGCCATTTCAACGTTCCCAAAAATATATTCATGCTCCCAGTATGCCATGACTAAATTAGTGAAACTGGGTCCACATGGGGAACCCATGGCCACTCCAATTTTCTGTAACTAATACTTATTTTTGAAAAATATTAAGTTGTTGGCCAAGATAATGTCTAATAATTCCTCCACTAGATGTATTTCCTTTTCATCATGGTAGATACCCATTCAGTACCCAATACGTGGGGGATAGAGGTACAGAGGTCTTTCACATCTACTGTTAGAAAGTTGTAATCATTATTGTATTCAAGTAAGTTGATTTTCTCTAGGAATGACCATGAGTCCTTGCATATTTGGTATTCATTTGCTACATATTTCTTCAGTATGCTGTCCAACTTTAGCACTGGCAAATGTGATGGAATTTCTTTCATCAACAATTGGTCTCAGTGGGGAATTCTGTAAATCTTTATGGACCTTCGGTACTCAGAAGATGACTGGTGTCAAAGGAGCCAGAATGCTCATATAATTGTACATTTCTAGATCTATTTCCCCTTCTATAATATACTGGATGTAAAGCACTTTATTCTATCCATTAAATACACTTATTTCATCTGAAGTCTACCGTTTTATTTGCCTGAACCGGTTGCCAGTGTTGCATTAATAATTTAATTAAAGTGTTTAAAAAAACAGGATAATTCACAAGTGTTAAGAAATGTCTGACTCAGATAAGCAGTATACCTCTTTCTGGTTTATTTACTTATTTACAAGCAGAGTCCAACTGGGCAATGCTCCTTTTTGGCTAAGGCCCAGGGAGAAAAGCTCAAATAAAGACACATATTTGACCCTGGTGTACAGAGGCAATTACCAGTAGTATATACATTGTAACATGAAGTCTAGTACAGTTACATTTTGATTAGCAGCTGAAATTCATTGCAACACTGAATATAGGGTTTTGTTTTGTTTTTTTTGCAGGATACATTTATTCTAATGGATATAGTTACAGTCTAAGACAGCTGCAAGTCACCATACTCTGTATTTGCTTCAGCAGCCTTTTAAAATTCCATTCTGCACACTATGGAGCTTTGTAATCAAAATTTTAATTTTTTTTTTACTGCAAAGGTTATGACTCTTTCTTTGTTACTGCCATTTTTTTATCTTTACAGAAGGCTCCCCATTGGTTTGGTTTCCTTTTTCTAATATACAGTTGAGTTACAAGTTGTAAAACTCCTCCTACATATATTCATTCTTGGTCAAAAACCAGAAAACTATAGAAATACTACTGGGTTTACGTCTCTGTAGCAGTAACTTTGAACTGTTTCAGAAATGTCATTAGCTTCAGCTGCATGTACACACTGCTTTAACTGCAGTTAATTATATGCAGAGTACTCACCATTTTCCAGCATGCATACTTCAGAACTGCCTAGCTTGTTACCCTCTCAAAAACGTGCAACACTTTTCTCTCAATACACCCATGTTTATATTCTCTACAACTGCTAATATTTTCTCAGACACCACAATGTAATAATCAGCACATTACTGAGTATAGAGTTTGTATTCCTCACACATTATTTTCCAGTACTCTGTATATCAGATACTGCTTCACTTTTTAAGCACACACCTTTCCGTTTTGCAATTACTAGGGGAATTTCCACAGCTTTTTTACAAGTCAAACATAATCTGACCAGATAATGCTTTAGAGCTCATTGATTTCACTTCTATGTTTAAAATGCAGTAAGCTACTTTTTTTCAGTTTGATTCAATATAATTTTACAAGCTTGGTACATATACCTACATTCTTTCTCAAATACATGTATAGTACAGAACTTTGGTAAGCAACCTTCCTATAACATACTGCGCATTTTTTCTAGTAAGCAACATTTCAGCAATTTGGTATCATTTTGCTTTCAAAACACTTACTGGTGCTTGTCATTTTGTCACTGTTTAAAATGCCATAAATACTTTTTAAATGTGGTTTAGCAAGTGGCTGCATTGATTTATCTCTCCGAATTGCTCTGCACTACTTCTAGCTTCAGTCTTTTTGCCTTTGGGGGTGGTCAGAGGATTCTCTCAATCTGCTAGGCTTTCAATTAAGAATTTGCTCAACAATGAGCTTTGATTTCGCCTTTGTTAGACTCACAGTAACTCAAAAACATCTTCATCCCTTCTCACTGTAATCACTCATAGTATAAATTACAGTTTGCCAGACTATTTTAATCTGTTGAACAAGTAAGTCCACTGGACACAACTGTCCCTTTTCAGGGATGACCCAGGAGCACTGACTGGTTAAGTAACTCAGATAAGGTCACACAGCAGGCAAATGAAGGTAGACGGAATCAAACGCTGTACCCTGGGCATAGGAAGCAGCTCATTAGCAACTCCTGTATTTTTCTGTGCTAACTGCATATTATGTATATCTTGATTGAAAGTTGTAGGGGTTGGGAGGGTGGCCTAATGGTTAAGGTGTTTGCCTTACAAACACAAAGTACAGGGTTTGAATCTCACAGGGGATAATTGGCTAGGCTTAAAATGGCTTGCAAAGGCAGTTAGCCTAGTATGAACCTATGAACCTATGAATACAAACTATTTGTTTACAAAAAAATCATAGTACCAGACATTATGAGTATTATTCAGTCTTTGAGAAAGCCACTTGAAAAAGGATTTAAATTATAAAACCTCACTGTAAGAAGGAATTTATAAGGCAGAAGTGTTAGGATGGATTTATTCTGATATAATTCATTTAGATAATAGGCTGCTGATACCTCTATATGAAATTAGAATAGGAAAGTAGAGTCAGGCATTGTTGGATGAATAGGGCTTTGATAAAAGTGAGGCTTTGTTAGGATAGTGACACTGTTAAAAGTCCATGAACAGGAAGGTTGCAAGGTATATGGTTACATAGCAGAGATAGGAAAGCATAGCTACTTTCAGTTTATTCAGCAAGTTTGTCAGGGTAAAGGGAGCAGTATAAGTCGTGATTGCATAACTCTGCTTAAAGAGAATACAGAAAGTTTCCAGAGCAGTGGTGGGTTTTCAACCATCAGCTAGATGGAGAAAGTTTTCTGGATGATGTAATAGTCAATCAACAGAAAGGTAGCTATCAGCACGATGGGGTAATGGATTTTACTGGAATGGGACATTAAAAGACAGTGTGGTGAAATGAGGGGAAAAACTTTACTGGATTTGGAAGCAATGGGAGTACAGTACCTTGTAAATGGAGGAAGTGTGTTTAATGGTTTAATTTGTGAAATGGGCTCATATGTGATTACTAGGCTAACGACCCTAGAGGCCTTTTTAAGACTAGCCATGGTTCCAGAGAAGCGAATCAAACCTTGTATCTGTGAGGTAAACACCTTTACCATTATGCCAACTCCCAGTAGTTATAAAATTTGATAAAAGTTTAAGAATGTATTGGATAATGTACTGGGCAAGGACTTACCTTCATCTCATAATGAACTGCTAAGTGCTGCATAGTTTTATGTACAAAAATATGCCTTGGCTTGTCATGATTCAGATTTACTTTTGTGAATCATGTGACGCTGCTGCTACCTGTTGGAAATCATCTAACACTCAATCTGTCATGACTTTTCCCAAGCTACTGATTGTTTTGGCTACTTCTACTCTGTATACACTTGGATATATCTGTAAAATGGTCTGACACAGTTTTTGATATATGCTGGCCTTCCCATCACTCTCTTGAAGGGTGTGGTAATGGTAAATGGATAAACAAATTGTCAAAAAGTTTGATGGTTGGCAATACAATTTTTTAGCTGAAGTTCCCACACCAGAATGTCCATCTCATAATATCCCTCAGCTGTTAAAATCAAAATTAAAATTTCCAGTGTATGGAAGACCCAATCCAGATGTGCCACTCACTGTTTTCCCCAATGTTTCTCCATTTTACATTGCAGATTTTGCTATCTGCCATTTAAAATTACACTTTTTGTGATTGCTGTATTTACTGTCTGCAGAGTACTTTTTTATTTTCTATGTTGCATGTCTGCGCTGTTTGTACTGTCCCATATCCCCAATGAGTTATTTCAACATTTTTTCACACATCATGGCCACCAAGATATTTGTGATTTTATACTCAAGATTCATTTTCACAGTGTAGCACCCTTTACATCAGGTCTATAACCTGCTTTTGCACACTTTCATCCCTGTGTGTTGTTGCATAACATATTGTGGCATGCCACAACCACAAGTGAGAGATGATGCTGTTAGCAGAAGGCAGTGCCCTATTCTATCTGAAGCTTAGTTTAAGGATATGGCAGGCCCTGCACCGAGTCTGAAAAGCAGACTTATGTGTTTTTTTCCTCTTGTGCATCACAAAAGAAAACTGCCCTAACAACAGTTTAGAAGACTTCGTAAGTGAAGGTAACTTTAACAGTTTTGTGTGTCTTGTCATAGGTCTCTGTGCTGGTTGATTTAATAATTGTCAGAAAACACTGCTGTGTTGTTCAAAAATAAGAGGTTAGTGTTTCTCTCTAGATTTTACTGTTAATGGAAGTCAGACAGTAAAAACATGATTTTATAATGCACTGGGGTGGAAATCATAAATTAATTTTGTAAATAGCAAACACTAATGATCGTGTCTTTTCTTTCAGACTACTTCACAACATATCTCTCCATCATCTCATGCAGATGAGACCTCAGTTTACAATCTCATCAAAAGCACAGCACTTTGGCAGTACAGATCTGCAGGTACTGCATTTCAGTGTTAATAATGGAACGTGAATACAATACCTGAGTGTAAGTATGCAGCTTTCTGAGTCACAAACATAGCTATATCAAGGCAAGCATGCAGCCTTTTATCTCACCAACACACCTATAATTACAGTCATATACTAAATACAGAATTAAGATTGGGTCTCATAACCAGCTTATTACATATATGAAGTATGGAAGCCAAGAAATTCACCTTCAGAGCAAAACTCAAGAGATGAATCTTAGCATACATATCACAAACACATAATAAGACTTATGGTCAGAGACAAAATCATAAGTCTTAGCAGTGCATGAAACTTTATCTGCTTCAGGTACCACCATTTACAAAAAAGAAAAAAAACAAAATATAGGGGTGTGAAGTGTTTTACCAGCTTATAAAACTGGTAAAGATCTTAGTGAGTGCTGCCAACAGACAGCAGCATACCTCTCATCTTCTTTGTTTAATTATGGACAAATTCATAAATAATGGGGGGAGGACAAAGGATCAAAATCAGGGACAGATTTTAAACATTACTCTAATTCACTTGAAAGGTTAACAGAACAGCACATTTTTATCAACATGCATTTTCTGAACAATAAGAACAAAGTATAAAACTCAAATGCCTGGCTTTATTGACTGACTGTAATCCTCAGTTATTTACCAGAAAAACAAAAATTGTATAACGGAAAGGGCAAAAGTATGAGCCAAAATCAAGGACACATGACAGTTACAGCAGGAAGAAATGAAATACTCAACTGGCACAACTTAAATCAGCTTTTAAAATCTGTTAAGACACTCAGGTCTGTCACACTATTTATAAATAAGACAGAATGACAATGACAGTTTTAAAAGATATTTTACCTTCTGCACAGTTGTTTGCTAGATGGCACTGCTCACTATTAGTCCCTGATCTTGATAGTGCTTAGGGTGTCCTTATAAAGTACAGTTTTGTACCTACCATAAATGTAGATGTTCGAGTGTATACCCTGCTGCAGTCATCACACTTGGGTTATCCTGCCATCAGGCGGTCCCGCAGTCGGCCCGAATTCCAAAGTCTTGGTCCGGCGTCAGTTGCTGTCGCTTCTTCCCTGACGTCAGAGCGCCAGGGGTATATCAGAGGCATCCAACGCTATTTTCTTCAGTTTTTTTTGCCCCAGATGTCAGGTGCCCCTAATAGGTAGGCAAAAGATATATATATATATATATATATATATATATATATATATATATATATATATATATAGCTATATGGGAAAAGGGAAAACAAAACCCTTAGGCACAAGCAAATACACCACAGAGGTAGTATAGAATAGAGTGGTAGAGATAAGTTCAGCTAGTTTAGAGGGGATGGAGGAAGGGCAACCTGGACTGCAGCAGGGTATACACTCGAACATCTACATTTATGGTAGGTACAAAACTGCACTATGTTCATCGTGTTACCCTGCTGCAGTCATCACACTTGGGTAGAATCCCAAAGCTAAGGATGGTCGGTGGAGTCAAACAGGGTTAGAGGAGGCTAGAAGGCCCTGCAAAACTGCAGTGGCGAAGCCAGCTCTAGTCTTAGAGTAAAGTGGTAAGTGATAATGTTTGGTGAAGGTGTGTACTGAACTCCAAGTTGCAGCTTCCAGAATATCCTTGGTTGGCACCCCCCTGAGGAAGGCTGTAGATGTAGCTGCTGCCCTGGTAGAGTGGGGCCTAATGGTAGCAGGAACTGGTTTTCCATGGTGGGTGTAGCAAAAACGTATGCAATGTCCTATCCATTTGGAAATGGTTTGTTTTGAGATAGCCTTTCCTTGTGATGCTGTAGCATAGGATACAAAAAGCTGGTCAGATTTTCTGAAAACCTTAGTTTTATCCACGTAGTAACGTAGCTGCGTGTGAATGTCCAAGGAATGCAGGAGTCTTTCTCCTTTGTTCTGTGGATTTGGAAAGAAGGTGGGTAAAGGGATGGTTTGATTTAGAGCCACACTGGATACCACCTTAGGCATAAAGGAGGGGTTAGTTCTTAGAGAAACTCTGTCTTGATGAAAAATGAGGAAAGGCTCTACTGCCATTAGTGCCTGAAGCTCCAAAACTCTTCTAGCTGAAGTGATTGCTAGCAGCAGGGCAGTCTTCCATGATATAAACTTTAAGTCAGCTGAGAAAGCTGGCTCAAAAGGAGATAGCATGAGTTTTTCCAGAACAAAGTTGAGGTCCCAAGTAGGTGATGGTGCTCTCCTGGGAGGCCTAATGTTCTTGGCCCCTCTGAAAAACTGCCTTAAGAGTGGATGTGAAAATAAGGGAGGATCCGTGTTGTAGTGAGCAGAAATGGCTGAGGTGTGGATTTTAATAGATGAAAAAGAAAGCCCTTTGTGGAACATCTCAGTTAGATATTGCAGAATCTGAGGTATGTCAGGCTGAAGGGTATTTTGGCCTTTAGCTTGGTTCCAGGCGCAAAACCTTTTCCATTTGTCTGAGTAGGCTTTCCTGGTGCTGAGCCTCCTGGCCTCCAGAATAACATCCATAACAGCTTGTGAGAGAGGAGCTGGCTGGTTGCTTAGGTGATTTGCCATGCAGCCAAGTTTAAGGTTTTGAGCTGGCTGTGTAGAATCTGATTGTCTTGCTGTGTGAGCAGGTGGGTAATTTGTGGTAGAATCCATGGTGGGTCCTGGGCCATATTTCTTAATAGTGGGTACCAGTGCTGGCGTGGCCAGTCAGGAGCAATGAGTATCATTCGGGGTCTCTCCATCCTGACTTTCAGTAGCACCTTTGTGAGAAGGGGTAGTGGAGGAAAGGCATATACTGTTAGCATTTTCCAACTGAATGAGAGTGCGTCCACTTTCCAAGCTTGATGGTGAAAAGTCCTTGTGCAAAACTTTGTTAGCTGATAGTTTTGAGGGCTGGCAAACAGGTCTATGTCTGGGAGCCCCCATTTTTGAGTTATCATTGCGAATATTTGTGGATCCAGTTTCCAATCATGGGGATCCATGATGTTTCTGTTTAGGTCGTCTGACAATGTGTTCTTTTTTCCTGGCAGGAATTGAGCTTGTAATTGAACTTGGTAAGCCAGTGCTGTGTTCCACAAGGTCATTGCTTGCCTGCATAGAGGGTAGGAGTGTGTACCCCCCTTGTTTGTTTATGTACCACATTACTGTGGTGTTGTCTGTCCTTATGATAAGCTGTCCTGGATGCAAGAGGTCCTTGAAGGCTGTCAGAGCATTTTGTACAGCTAGCATTTCTTTTTGATTGATTTGCAGATTCCTTTGATCTGCTGTCCATAAGCCTTGAACGCACCGTCCTGCCATGTGTGCCCCCCCAGGTATAGTCCGATGCATCTGTTGTCATAGTTTGCCTGGCTGGCGGTAGGGTGAAAGGCTGACCCTTGTTGATGTGACAAGCCTGTGACCACCATAGAAACTCCTGTTGAAGGCAGGGAACGAGATTTATCATTGTTTCTAAGCTGTGGCTTTGTTGAGTCCATATGCTTTTTAGGTACCATTGTAATTTCCTCATATGCAGTTTTGCAAACGGTATTAGTAGTATGCAAGATACCATGAAGCCCAAGGCCTGCAGATTTTTTTTTGCAGGGAGTTGGGTCTTTGTTGCCATTGTTCTGAAGTATTGAGTTAATTGTAGTTGTTTGTCTGGCGTCAGATAAGCCATCTGGGCCGTTGTATTCAAGCTGGCACCCATGAGTGTCATAATTTGTGAGGGCACTAGTTTTGATTTCTTTCCATTTACTGTGTACCCTAGGCAACTTAGAAGATGTCTTACAAAAGCCAGGTGTTGTAAGAGAATGTCCTTGCTTTCTGCTTGGATGAGACAGTCATCCAGGTATGGGTATATTTGAATTCCCCCTCTGTCTGCAGTATGCAATTACTGGTGCCAGGCATTTTGTGAAGACCCTGGGTGCAGTAGATAAGCCAAAGGGCAGTGCAGAGAATTGGTAATGGGTTGAACCTGCAATGAAACGGAGGTATCATCTGCAATTTTGTCTGATAGGGACATGCAGGTATGCCTCCTTAAGGTCCAATGTTACTAGCCAAGCTTTCTTGCCCAACATGGGAAGAAGTTGCTGTAGTGTTAACATCTTGAATTTGGGTACTTGCAAGAAGGTGTTTAAAATTGAAAGGTCCAGAATGGGTCTCCAAGCATTGTCCTTTCTGGGGACTAGAAAAAGCCTTGAGTAAAATCCTTGGCCTTGCTCCTGTGTAGGTACCAGTTGAATGGCTCTCATGTCCATGAGAGCTGTAATTTGTTTTTGTGCCTCTGCCCATTGATTTTTGTGGCAAGTTTGGCATTCCTTTTATCCTTGGCAAGGTGTGGAAATGGAATCTGTATCCGTGTGAGATAATGTCTAGGACCCATTTGTCCTTTGTGACGAAGTGCCAGTTGTCTGCAAAAAGTGCTAATTTTCCTCCCAAGGGAGCTGCCAAGAGGGTTTTGCTTGGTAGTTTGAGGTTTAAGTCATTGTGTTTGCCTTCTAGTGGCTTGGGACCTGTCTTCTCCTCCCTTCTGTGTTGTAGTGCCTATTGGCGAGGTTTGTAAGGGATTTGTGCTTGTCCTCTGCCCCCTGGGTGCCTGTACTTACCCCTTTGTGGTCTGTCAGAAGCTGGAAAGGACCAATTTTTTGTTGGCCAATTTCTGCTGAAGCGTGGGGGCTGTACCTGTAAGAAATCTTTAACCGTCTGCATAGATTTTGCCTTATCCTCCATTTTCTTTAAAACCTCCTCTGCTTTAATCCCAAATAAAACATCCTGCTCTAAGGGTGCATCCAGTAACTTTGCTTTAACATGATCAGGCAGAGATTGTTCTTTTAACCAAGCATGCCTACGTATAACAGACCCAGTAACAGCTGCTCTGGAGGAAGCTTCCAAGGCATCAAAACCACATTGTAAAGTATGTTTGCCCACCTGTTCAGTTGCATGCAACAGATCTTGCATTTCCTTGAATTCAGACTGTTGAGGGTGTGTGCCCATCTTTTGTTTTATTTGAGACATTAGGAATTGCTGGTGTTTAAGCATGTGAAATTGACAATTTAGTGCTCTCATAGCTAGAGTAGTTGAGGTGTAAACCTTCTTCCCCCACCTATCTAGTGCTCTGGAGTCCCTTTCTGAGGGGAACAGGATTTTTAGCCATAGAAGCCTTAGCCCCTTTGGGACCCTGGGAGATTGTCTCTGGATCAGCAGCAGGGCTTTTGTAAAGGAATTTGTGAGAGTCAGGCACTCTATAGTATCTATCTGGTTTGGCTGGAGCCAGAGGCAGAGAATCTGGATTTAGACTAGATTCTAAGAAAACATCATCCACTATGTCCAAAACTGGGGGGATAGCAAGTGGTCTGTGCTGGGGGAGCAAAAGAAACTCTTGGAGCCTTTTCTTTGAGTCAGAGTAGTCCTGACCTTCCCAGTGGAAATGTTCCCTCATGGTGTGTAAGGTTTCCCCAAAGGAGTAGTCTTCAGGGGGAGAAGCTGAGGGAATGGAGTCTTCAGCATCAGAATCTTCATAAGGGGAAAGGAGTAATCCTGTTCCTCAGAGAAGCCTGAGGAAACAGACACCTGATCAGAGGAGGCATAATCCTCCTCTTGTCTAGGCCTTTTGTTGGGGGGGGGGGTTGGGAACCCCTGATCAAAGAAATCAAATCTTCAGCCATTTTAAGCATCTGTTTCTTAGGCATAGGGCCTTGACCTGGAGACTGAAGTGTAGGCTTTTTTGGTTTTAGAGGAGTCTTAAGCTTAGCAAAAGATTTTATGGTGAGGGTAGTCGGTCTGAAGACACCTTCAGAAACCGAAGGTGTTTCTCCAACACCGGCTTCCCCTACTGCAATGTCGTTGGTAGGGCCTAAGGAAAATGGCTGCGTCTGCCTAGAAATCTCTGCTGGGGGATCCGATGCAGCCTGGGGATCCAATTCAGCGGTAGCCTGGGGCTGCGTAGGCGCCTCACTGAAAACCGGAGAACCAGCAACCGGGCCAGCCGAGGCCTCGGAGTCTGGCTTGGATCTAGGCTGCCTGTCCTTATCCTTGCATTTTTTATGCATGCTCCGATGGCATAGTGCAATTAAATTTTCTACCGAAGTAGTGTCGTGCGAAATCAAAGCAACGCTTTATAGTTCCCTTATTGAACCTAGCACAAAACCGACAACCAGTGACGTCATGGTCTGGGCCTAGGCAAGGTATACAAAAAGAATGACAGTCCTTATGAGGTATTTGCTTCCCACAAGAAATGCAATTGTTAACTTTTTCTGACATCGGACTGAGGCAAGAAAAGGTTCCTCAATGGGGTACTTAGCTTTGAAGACTTCGGACTGAAACTCGATTTGAAAATCTCAGGTGTCGGCCGACTGGCACTTGCAAACTGCTTCTGCTTCGGGCACCGCGCGGCAAGAAAGACTGAAGAAAATGGCGTCGGATGTCTCTGATATACCCCTGGCACTCTGACATCAGGGAAGAAGTGACAGCAACCGACGCCAGACCAAGACTTTGGAATTCGGGCCGACTGCGGGACCGCCTGATGGCAGGATAACCCAAGTGTGATGACTGCAGCAGGGTAACACGATGAACATCAAGGTTTTATTAAGCACCTTAAGCATTTTAAGCACTGTTAAGATCAGGTCTTACACTGGGAAGCACTTTTTCCAGACTTCAGACAATAGTAGTGCCACTCAGTGCATTACAATATGGCTACAGTTATATACTTAAGCAATAACCCACTCATGGGTGTGGGTATATCACGATATACCCACGGTTGGCATGGTTTTAGCACAAGGGGGAAGCCTGAGTTATTAAACAAAGCCAACCATGGGTAAATCCTGATATACCCACACTCATAAGTAGGATATTGCTATTATACAATGACATTTAAGAAAGAAATTGATTATCTTTCTTAAATAATGTCTTTGTATAATTGTGCTGTAGTGTTCCACTGCCTAAATCCTTGTTTAATGATGTACTGTGCATGCTATGGGACTTACGTCCACATGATAGCTGAGTACATCAGTACAGTACAGGAGAAGCAATGAAGAAAAAGAGAATCTCCACTGCTGTTTTTTTTAACATTTTATGAGGGACAGTGCAGAAATAGAAGGAAAATCAAGTCTGTTCCTTTATTCTTCAGAACGTACCTAATTTTATTTCTGTTTTGCACTGTCCCTCAGCATATTCCAATAGAAAGTCCAGCTGTTCAATGGTACTTCAGCAGCCAGACTTTATTCTATTGGTATATTCTCAATTTACAACTGGCACACTGGATAGGGCAATAGGGCATTCAATCAGCATGCTCGTTTTTGAATACAAATGAGCCATCATTGTATAATATATTTTACAAAATATTAAGGTTAATCATTTCCTTAGGCATAGTACTTCCTAGCATTGTTTATCATTCAAATCCTCTTAATCTGTACTCTGATGTGGTCTGCATGTCTTTTATTAAACACAAAACATTTTCATTAAATTATCACGTATGCCATAGGCAATCATACATTTATATAAATAAAAGCAAACCATATTGGCATAATTTTAGTTGGAAACATTGTTGTTGTTTGTCTTTTTGGCTTTTCCCAGTTAGGGGTCGCCACAGCAGAACTCCAGTCCGCTAATGATTGGCAGTCGATTTTTATGGTGCCTAGTTGCCAGCCTGACTCCCAACCTTTAGCGAAGGCACACCCATTCACGCATGTCTTTCGGAGGCCACTTGAGCGCGTGGAGGACATGATACATCACAAATCACACTGACATAATTGTAGTTGCAAACATACATTTATTTAAATGAAAACAACAGTGTTGACATAATTTTAGTTGCACACATTACACATCACAAACCATATTGACATAATTGCAGTTGCAAATATTAAACATCACTTATAATCTATCCGGTCACTGTCAATCAAACATTACATAGCTCATTCAAACCCTGCCTTCTTTTAAACCTTGCTCCTCCTCCTCATATATTTTTCCCACAATTCCCATTTTTCCTATGTAATTTGCTCCTACCCTTTTCTAAAGATCCCAATTCCAGTTGTTTCATCTCTGTTACTATATTCACTTCTTCTAGCAAAGTCGGTTTAGACTTCCAGCTTCAGCCACCAAAGTTAGAATCAGCAAGGCCTTAACATGTCTAGGCAATTCAGATCCTGTATTACAGCTCAAAAACTCATTTCCTTAGTTGCATCAATTTGCTCACCCAGTATCTATCACAAAGAAGTCTGCAGGGAATCTTTAAAGTCTGCCATCTCATTACTCTCCCAAAAAAATATGTTCCCGGTTACCTCTTTTTCCCCATCACACCTCCAACATTAGCTGTCTACCTAAGGAAAGACTATTTCTGGAGTCTACTTAGGGTATAAAAATGCCCATGTAAACACTTCCAAGCAAAGATCCTAAACAAAAAATTTTTCTCAGACAGAATAGGAGCAAATTTATCAACCTCCCTTCATGCATCTCCTTCTGAACGGAATTCAACAAGGATCTAGGTTGCTTCTCTCCAGGAATATATTACTTAATTTAAGTAACTCAGTATTAAATGTTGCATCCTCTGAAACCAACCTAGAAAGAAGGACCATCTGGCCTCCAATGATGTTTTTCTTATGGTAAAAAGGATGACTACTGTCATAATGTAACAAGGAGTTGGAGTATGTCTCCTTTCTATAAATGTTGGAAATGTATCTTCTGTTAACATAATCTTTTCAAATATTAAGGTCAAAATAGTTAATAAAATCCTTACTACTATTAAAGGTAAATTTCAAAAAAATCCATTGAGTCATTAGTTTTTGGTTCAAACAGAAACAAATTAAAGGTGGAAGGTTTACAAGTCCATAAAATAAGTATATCATCCAGAAATCTAAAACAGCATTACACCTTTTTAAAATATGGAGAGGTAAAAACACAAGTGTGTTCCCAGTCAGCTAATACTAAGATGACATATGTGGGCACACATCTAGATCTCATAGCCACCCCTGTTAACTGGCAATAGTACTCACCATCAAAGTATACAGATCTGTTTATCAGGACCATTTACAAAAATTTCAAAATAATAGTTATTTCTGTAGGAGTTTTGGACTTGCCCTTTACAAGTATGCTTTGAAAATGTTGCATGCCAGTAACATGTGTAATGACCAAAAATAAATTAATAAATTAATTACATGTATAGTAATAAAAAATACATTTTCATCAAAAGACGTAGTGCTTAAAAGCTGCAATAAGTGCCATGAGTCATGAATAACCTGTGTTTCCTTCTCAACAAGAGCTTTACAAAACAGGACTTCCAAGATGGTTGTACATTGAGTAACAACTTAATTCTAGCTCTTCCAGTGTGAAAACAGAAACTCAGCAGAGAAAGCCAGTAGACTTGTGTTTATGGATAAATTTCAGTAAGTGGCTAGTAAATGAACTGCCTGGATGCCACGAAAAAAAAATACAGAGGACCTGGAAAAAATCAGTGACAAATTTTGAGGAAGAAACACTGACTGGGGAAAGTTCTGCAGCTGTTCAGCAAAATGCAATGCAACCCCCAGATGATTTCCAGTAACCTACAGGAAGATACAGACAGCTGCACAAAGGCCTGGTTAAAATAAATCAACTCAAACAACAAAAGGCTGGAAAAAATGGAAGAAGCTTTAAACAAATGTTCAGATGATGTGACAAAGCTGCAAAAGTCAGAAGTTGAAATGAAGAAAAGTCTGGCTGAACAGAGTTAGAGGACATAGCATGTAGGGAAAACCTGAGATTTTCAGCTATACCAGAGAAGCTGGAAGGAACAGACTGCATTAATTTTATAAAAGCAAAATAAGCAACTGGACTGGTATTCCACAGCAGAAGTTGTTAGTTGAAGGGGCACATCGTGTGTATGCTCCAAACCTGGCTATGAGAAAGCAACATAGACCTTTAGTACTAAAGACGCAATCCTACCAGGAGAAGGAGTTGATTTTGACAAAACTGTGGCAGAAGAACAAAGTACCAAACATGGGAGACAGCAGAGTGTTTGTGGATAATGATTACTCATTGTACACCAGGCAGAACAGAGGCAAATGTATTCCACTATTCAGGAAATGTTGAGACACAGGTGTGAGATTCAAACAGCTGTACCCAGCTGTCTTCAACATATTCTTCCCTGGAAGGACAACATCATTTTTTGATGAAATACATGCTAAGGAGGAAATACAAAAATTTGTCCAAGAAAAGGTGAGCTGTGAAACAGAAAGAGATTCTGCTTTTTGTTCGTCTGCTAATAAAGACCACAGAGAGACTGTACCTGTGAAACTTTTTCCAGTGTTTCAACTGAAAATGTTGGAGTGAAGTAAGGGAGCATGAGAGCTGACGAAAAGAACTGAGAGTAAATTGGAAATGAAGCAGTGACAGGATTTAGAAGATAGAGATGAACAGTAATAAAAAAACAATAACTTAATGTGGGATTATAATGCAATAATTATATGTGTGAAATATGATAGAACAAGAAAAATCGAAAAATGCTTTGGGGAGGGGAAGAGGAGGGAGAAAATTAACTGTAAGCAAGAATTTTTTTCTTATTACACTATTTTTGTGATGCATGGTTTTCTTCACATGCTATAAAGTTTTCTCAGTTATTTTTAAGTGTAATGGGGATTTTAAACAGGTGCTGCTGTTTGTTTTGTTTTTCTCCCTTCTCTCTTTCATCTTGTTCATTTTTAAGAAAGGTAGGCAATGCAATGAAAAAAAGCCTAATTAAAACACCATGACAAAAGAAAAATGAATGTGCTTTTTTCATTCTTGCATGGGGAAATGACTGGATTCAGGAGCTTAGACTGATTTAGTAACGCGTTTTAATAGTAAGCAAGTACATGAAAAAGAATACTGAATGTTATGACAGGCCTTTTCCTAGCAAAAACATGCATGCTCAGTAGCAATTCTGCAGCTGGTCTTCATGTTTTCATGGAGACAATCTGATCAAGAGAAAATGGCTACAGGCTGATGGACAGTAACTGGCTGAAGGGAAAAACTAAGAAGAGAAACTGGCTAGGACATAATGTTCTCTGAAAGCATTCAGGGGTTTTCCCAGATGGGAGGGCTATAAAAAAAGACATCAATTAGCACTTAGTAGAAGTGCAAGGCTGCACCATGCATCTTAGCATGTTTAATCTTGCTTTCAGGATAACTCGTCTGTGAGTGTGGCTGCCAGTTTGGGACTTTTGTTCCTATCAAGAGGGTAAAACTTCAGTATTTGAAGATGTACATAGTTTTATGTGTTAGTATTAAGTTAATAGGTTTTAGAGGATATTGGGGATGTGTTTGTTTTTTTTTTTTTGAGGGCTTTCTATAAAAGAAAAAGTTTTGTAAGAGGTGACATAGGCTCAAATGGATATGACAACAAAAAACTGTCTAAAAGTTCAACCTGACAAACAGTGTATGTAACACAAAAACTGGAGCTAGACATTTAACAAAAAAGGTGTTATACATAAAATGTGGGAATAATAAATTTTTAAGACAATGATGCTTTCTTGAATGTCTTTAAATGTAAATGGCCTCACCGATAAATACAAACAAGAAAGAGTAGTGACCTATATTAAAAATGTAGAGTGCAAATAGCTATGTTACAGGAGACATGCTTAGAAAGAACTGAACATGTAAATTTGATAAAGAAGGGTTTTCAGGATGGTTATTCAGCAAAATACCTGGGACAAAGGAAAGAGGAGTACTTATATTAATTGCAAGAGGAGCTCCAATAGTGATAGAAGAAGATAAAAAAGATAATAATGGCAGATTTGTAGTGCTAAGGGGCTACTGGCAAAGGAGGAGGATTACACTGTCATGTATTTATATTCCATCTAAAACTGCTATAGTTGAGCTTAAGAAAATTTTGGGAGAAATAATCAGTTTTCAGGCAGGAATATTACTTATAGGTGGGGACTGGAATGTGATTTGCAACAGTGAAGATGTGTCTGACGGGCCCAGAAGGGAAAGTATAAAAAGAAGGGTAGATTTATGAAGAAATGTATGAAAATATTTGGCATGGAAGATGTGAATTCAGTAATAGGAGTTTGGGGTGAATTTACATATTATTCCCCAAGATATAAAATATGGGCAGGGCTAGACCAAATTTACATTTCACAGGAACATGTGCATTTAACTGAAGGTCTTGATACACACCCAATAACTATTTCAGCTCATGCACCAATAATAACTAAAATAAAAACATAGGGTAATGAAATAAAAATGAGACACTGGTGCTTTCTCACCTATCTGTTGAAAAGAGAGGAATGTAAGGAAAGGGTAGTGGAGATTATTCAGGGGGTATTATTACAGAGGACAGAAATTTCTTCTGAAAATATAGTCAGGGAGTGGGATAAAATTAAAATGGAGTTTAAAAATAGGGTGGAAATAAAAGAAAGGGAGCTATGGTTAAGAATTATTTAATTTAGAGGGACTAACAAATCTTAAAAGTATGGCAGAATAGGGGGAATCTCACAGAACAAGAAGAGGATCAACTGCAGAATGCTAAGCAGAAAATAAGGGACTACCTCAGTAATATGCATGAGTTTAGAAAGATTGCTGTTAATAATAACACAAGAGCACAAAAACTTTTAGCACAATGACTCAAGCAACAAAAAGTAGAAAGGGCTGTCACCAAGCTTAGGGAGCCTATAACAGGGAAGGTAAAAAGAGATCTTGTTCAGGTATTAGAAATATTCTAGAAATTCAGTGAAAGTCTGTATAAAGTAGGGAAATATGGAAATCAAGAAAATATACAAGTAGAAATGTTTATGGAAGAATTAAATATGCCAAGGTTAGAGGTAGATGATGCTCAATTACTAATGGTTAAGATAAGAGGAGATGAGATAAAAATTGTGATGTATAACCAATCTACATGAAAGTCCTCAGGAATAGATGGTATTCCTGTGGAAGGTTAGAAGCTAGAAAGGAAAAGACTGATAACAATCTGGAAGGTTTTGTTTAACAGTATTTTAAGAGGAGGAGAAGAAGTACCAACAACCTGGAAGAAAGCAGTGGTAGCCGTAATACCTAAAGAGGGTAAAGATCCATTAGACTCAGATTCATACAGACTCATTTCAATATTTATTTATTTATTTAACATTTGTTTACCGGGAAAGTCTGACTTGGAACAAAGCCAATTTTCAGCAGAGGCCCGGGGAGAAATGCTCCAGATGCATGTCTTTGTGACGTGGGAAGAAACTGGAACACCCGGAGGAAACCCGCTCGAATGCAGGGAGGACATGCAGACTCCACACAGAAGGCACCGCAGCTGAGAATCAAATTGGAGTACCTCTTGCTGTGAGGCGACAATGCTACTGCTGCACCACTGCGCCAACTATTTCAATACCAAAACATGATTATAAAGTGTTTACGTATATATTGGCTAAAAGAATGACAAACATAATGCCAAAATTGATATGGATCAATGTGGTTTTGTGGAGGAGAGGCAAACATTTGACAACATTAACAGAATACTGATGATCCAGAAAGAAGCATAATCTAAGAAGATGTCATTGTTGTTGGTGGGTCTTGATGCAGAGAAAGCATTTAACAGAGTAAGCTTGGACCCTATGAGCAGGGCAATGGAAGCATCTGTATTCCCTGAAAAAATTATAAGGTTGATTAGGGGGATATATAAGGGATTGGAGCTGAAAACTGAAATGGGTGGGGTCCTCTCTGATAATTTTTGCTTGAGCAGAGGAACCAGGCAGGGGTGTCCTCCTTTCCCTTTGTTATTTGCATTTTATTTGGAACCACTGACATAGAAAATAAGGGACTCAGAAATTCAAGGATATAATTGATATGGTAGTCAAGAAAAGCTGGCACTATTTGAAGATGACATTATTTTATAACTGACAAAACCAGAAAGAGACATTACAGTGTTGTGGAACATTTTGTGACAGTTTCAAATCTTTTCCAGATACAAAATTAATGAAGCTAAAAGAAAGACAACAGCGGTAAATTATGTACCCATACAAGAATTGGTTCAGCAATATCTGTATTTATGGGGACATGATAAAATGAAATATTTAGGAGTGTGGATTAAAAATGATTCTGGTGTGGGCAGCTAAGGATATGTGAGAAGAGACTTAAAAAGATAATACAAAAACTGAGAAAAATGGAAGCTTTGTTATATGGATATGGATAGCATGATACAAGCAGTCAAAATGTTTTAGTCCCATTAGTCTTATACGCAGGTCAGGAGTGTTTTTATCAACCAGAGGAAAAGTTGTGGATAGCAATTAATAACGAGCTGAAGGACTTTATCTGGGAGGGGAAGGCAGCAAAAGTCAAGTGGGATAAGCTGAATCTTTCAGTAGAACAGTCTGGATTGGGATTACCTAATTTGAAGGGGTACTTCAAAGCTACACAGTTAAGGCTCCTATACATAGCACTAACAGAAAATTATAATTCAAAGTGCAAAGGGATGATGCTGAAACAGGGGTGAAGCTCAAGAAACAGGGCGACACTGGAATTTTGTATGCACACCTTTAAGGAGAATAACAATAATCATGTAGAATATTATATCCATAAAGTAGCAAAAAGTATTGTAAGAACTAATCTAACACAAAAATGGCGAAAGGAGATTCTGTCCATAGGGATGACTGATATAGACAATAGGCAAGAGGGTGTTGGAATTTATTGGAGAAAACTGGCAAAGGATCCAAGGTATTAGGAGTAAATAACTAGATAGTGAAAGATAATAGAATGGGAAGATGCCAAGAAATTATTTGGACTGCAGGTTAGAGATTGCCTTCCCTATCAAGGATTGGTATTAGAGTATAGGCAAAGAGAAAGAAATAGAATGGTCCTAAACAAAAGACCAGCACTGGTAGAGTTTTTAGTAGAATCTAGAACAGAAGCTGCCATTAAAAAAAGGAATAATTAGTAGAGCATATACAATACTGCACGATAACTATAACAATCAATCAGAGGAGGTTAGAAAGGATTGAGAAGACAGACTGGATAAGCAATTCAAACAGAAGCAATGGGAGGATATATGTATGCCTCCCAAATATGGAACAACATCTAGAATATTTAGGATTTTTGCTTGGAAATGTTTACATAGATGTTTTCGTACCCCAATTAGACTCCAGAGAATTCTTCCTCAGGTAGAAAGCAAAAGTTGGAGGTGTGATGGGGAAGAAAGAGGTAAATGGGAACATATTTTCTGGGAGTGCAGTGAGTTGATGGGCCATTAAGGATTCCCTGCGGGATGCACTGTCAGAGATGCTGGGTGGGCAGATTGGTTTGACAAGGGAGATGATTTTTCTGAGCTACGATACAGAATTGGAATTGCCTAGACATGGTAAGGCCTTGCTATCTCTAATTATGGTGGCTGACAACAACACAATACCAGAAAATGGAAATCAAAGTCTAAACCAGCTATATTAGAAGTAGTGAATATAGTAACAGAGACAAAACAATTGGAACTGAGATCCTTATTAAAAGGTAGGAGCAAACTACATGGGAGAAATGTAATTGTGGAAACAATACATACAGGGGAGGAATGAGGTTTACAAGAAAGTAGGACTTAAATGAGCTACGTAATATTTGATTGAATATGATTGTGTAGCTTATAAGTGATGTATAATGTTTGCAACTGGGAGTGTGTCAGTGTGGTTTATGATGTAAAATGCTTGCAACTAGGATTGTGTCGGTGTGGCTAGTTTTCATTTATATAAATGTGAGATTGCTTATGTCATACATGATGGTTTAATAAAGATGTTTCTTGTTTAAAAAAGGGGGGCAGAAATTGAATAGTTTATGTAATGTTGCTTAGGTTATATGATATATAGCAATATATGTGAAGTATAATGTTTGTTAATGTTAATTTAATACAGTTTGATTTCTTTTGTATAAATGTAACTTTGCCTGTGTCACAAGTGATGATTCAATAAAGGGGTTTAAAAAAAACAAGAGCTTTACAATGAAAATCCACAAACATTGCTAATGGTTCTGTTTTGGATTTACTAGCAGAATCTTGTGGATTTTTGGTATTCCAAAAATTGCAGTAATCACTGTTTGTTTCCACCTTAACAAAATCAAAAACTTCATAGGATATGAACCCCTGCGACACCAAGTCTTGCAGGTAAAAATCTATTTTTGTATACGGCATATTTATTTCATTTCTTGACACTTGAACATAAGTAGCAGTGTAATTCAGCAAATCCAACATTTTACTTGTATACAAAAAGTAGCCCATCACCACAACCCCCCTCCCTTACCTGGTTTCATGTCTCGTAACAGTTCCCTCTCTTCTGTTGTTAAATTATCCACAGGACTCCTAGCTTGTTTAAGCAACAGTCTAAACTTTCTTTCATATAATATTTCAAAGACTGCAGCTACATGACAACTGGGTGGCATAAATGTACATTTCCTTTTCAAATAAGTTTTTGAAAGGGGTGGCTGAGAATTGCCAAAACAAACATAGTTAGGTTCAATTGTCTATTATACAAGTTAAACTGAATAAGCACTTGAACAATGTCTTGTTTGAAAGAGGTAATAAATTTAAAACCTTTTAAAAATAAGGATGCATGATTACTTTGAAGCAACAAATGACTGCAGTTAAATACTATAAAACCATTATTAACTATAACAAACATTACAACATAAATCATGTGTGGCAATAGCATTCTCAGAGAAAAGTCCCATCTAATTCCTTTTCGTGTTCCTCCCCTTTCTTGTTCTCTTCAAAGATTTGGGGGTGTTCCTCTGTTGGTTCACAGGAGATGGACTCTGCTGTCTGTGTCTCAAGGACTGTCTCTGATCATTGAATAAAAAAAAAATCATCATTTTGTATATTGTCAAATAATCCTGTCACGTATGTAGTGAAAGGACTAGAAATTGATTCATGCCTACTGTCCAGCCCACCGTCATTGTCGGACTTAAAAACTTTATTTGCAGTATACTTCTTAGGTTTAGGGTATGCTCTTTTCTCATCATGCTCCAATTTGTCCCTAAGGAAATGTTTCCGCTTCCTATTCTTACTTTTTCTTTATCAAATTGTCAACATTACTGAATATTTTGAAACACTCTTGTTTATGTGTCTTAAACGTTGAGTCAGGCTCAATGCTGCTATTCAGCTGCAACATTTCTGATTCAAGAAACTGCGTTTTACTTTCATTATCAGAAATCAGCAGTTTCATCAACTCAATGCCTGGTCGATTAAACAGCTCAATTAACTCCTGGTAGGATGGAGAACTTGCTTTTAGCCCAACAGGATACTTCCAGCATCGGAGCCCTCTAGGGACTCTTTTAAACTTAATGTCTCAGTTAAATAAATATTATCAATTTGCAGATTCCTACACTTATTTAAATTCTGTTCAAATAACTTAATCTGAGAGAAAACAGAATCTTTGGCTGCAGGCTTGTAAATCATAAACTCAGGATTTGTAAGCCAAGTTTTTAAGTCAAACACTTTACCTTTTTCACTGAGTAGTGCATGAATAGACAATGTCTCTATTGTTTCTTTGTGAATTGCTTATCCAGTCTCTCTTCCCAATCCTTTCTAACCTCCTCTGACTGATTCTTATAATTATCATGCAATATTATTTTGTATGCTCTACTAATTATTCTTTTTTAACAGCAGCTTCTGTTCTAGAGGCTACTAAAAACTCTACCAGGTCTGGTCTTTGCTTGGGATCCCCCTATTTCTTTCTCTTTGCTTATACTCAGATATCAGTCCCTGAATGGGAAAGCAATCTCTATCCTGCAGTCCAAATAAATTCTTGGCCTCTTCCTATTCTATTACCTTTCCCTCTCTAATTATTTGCTCCCAGTACCTTGGTTCTTTTACAAATTTTTTCCAATAAATTACAGCCCCCTCTTACCTATTGTCTGTATCCCTAATTGCAGTCATCCTTATTTGCAGAATCCCCTTTCTCCATCCCATTTTGGCTTTGTTCTTAGAATATGTTCTGCAACTTTATTAATATAATATTCCGCATGGTCATTGTTATTCTCCTTAAGGATCAGCATCCAAAATCCTAGTCTCTCCTTGTTACTTGAGCTTCCCTCCTGTTTCATCATCATCCTATTTCACTTTGAATAATAGGTTTCTGCTTGTGCTCTGTATAGGAGCCTTAACTGGGTAGCTCTAAAATACCCCTTCAAATTGGGTAATCTCAAACTGCCTTGCTCATTTGGAAGAATCAGCTTATCCCACTCCACTTCTGCTATCTTCCCCTCCCAAATAAAATCCTTCCACTACTTATTAATTGCTATCCACAACTTCTCCTCTGGTTAATAAAAAATATGCCTGACCTGTGTATAAAACTAAAGGGACTAAAACATTTTAAATGCTTGTATCTTGCTATCCATATCCATATAACAAACCTTCCAATTTCTCAGTTTTTGTATTATCTTTTTAGTCTCTTCACACATATCCTTAGCTGCCATACCAGAATCCTTTTTAATCCATACTCCTAAGTACTTCACTTTATCATGACCCCATAAATATAGATATTGCTGATTCAATTTGTGTGTGGTTACATAATTTACAGCTATTGCCTTTGTTTTAGCTTCATTAATTTTGTATCCCAAAATGTTTGAAACTACCTCAAAATGTTCCACAACACTGAAATGTCCTTTTCTGGTTTTGTCAGGTATAAAATAATATCATCTGCAAATAGAGCCAAATTTTCTTCACTACCATACCAATTATATCCTTGAATTTCTGAACCTCTTTTTTCTTTGCCAGTGGTTCTAAATATAGTGTAAAGGGGAAAAAGGACACCCTTGCCGGGTTCCTCTGCTCAAACAGAAATTATCAGAGAGGAACGCACCAGCTTTAATTTTCGGCTCCGATCCCTCATATATTCTCCTAATCAACCTCATAATTTTATCAGAGAATGAAAATGCTTCCAATGTCCTGCTCATAAACTCCCAGCTTACTCCATCAAATGCTTTCTCTGCATCAAGACCCATGAAAAACAGTGATATTTTCTGATATTCAGCTTCCCTGTGGATCACTGATGTTATGCTAATGTTGTCAAATGTTTGCCTCCCCTCTACAAAATCATAATGATCCACATCTATCACTTTTGGCATCACCGTTACCATTCTTTCAGGCATTATAGATATAAACATTTTATAATCTTGGTTTAGGATTGAAATGGGCCTGTATGAAGGTGGATCTGACGGGTCTTTACCCTCTTTAGATATTATAGCCACCAGCACTTTCTTCCAGAAAGTTGGTGCTTCTCTTAAAAATACTGTTAAACAAATCCTTCCAGTCTATCAGTTTTTCCCTCCTAGCTTGCAAACTTCCACAGGAATAGCATCTATTCCTGGAGACTCTCCTGTGGAATGGTTATACATCATTTTTATCTCATCTCCTGCTATCCTAACTGTTAATTGAGCCTCATCTACCACTAACCCTGGCATATTTAATTCTTCTATAAACATTTGTGCCTTTTCTTGATCTCCATATTTCTTTGCTTTGTACAGTCTAGTCCACTTTCTGTATCTTGGGGAATAATATATAACTTCACTCCAAACACCTATTACTAAATTCACATCTTTCATGCCAAATATTTTCATAAATTTCTTCAAAAATCTCTCCTCCTTTGTTATATTTTCCTTCTACACCCCCCAGGCACACCTTCCCTGCTGTAAATCAAATTCCATTCCCACCTATGAGTAATATTCCCTGCTGAAAACTGATTATTTCTCCCAGAATATTTTTAAGCTCCATTATACCAGTTTTAGGTGGAATATAAATACATGCCAATGTAATCCTCCCCCCTTACCAGTACCCCCTTAGTACATACCTACCATTATTATCTTTTTTTTATCCTTTTCTACCACTATTGGAGCTCATCTTGCAATTAATATAAGTACTCCTCTTTATTTGTCTCAGGTGATCCCCTGAATAACCATCCTGAAAACCTTTCTTTAACAAATTCTTATGCTTAGTTCTTTCCAAATGTGTCTCCTGTATCACAGCTATTTGCACTCTACATTTTTATACAGTTCACTACTCTTTCTTTTTGTATATATCTGTGAGGCCATTAACATTTAAAGATAATAGTGAAAGGGTCATTATCTTAAAATGTTATTATTCCCACTTTTTATTTGTAACAGCTTTTTTGTTAAGTATCTACTTTCAGCTTTTGTGTTACATGCACACACTAATGTCTGGCAGGCTGACATTTTATACAGTTGTTTCTTGTCATATCCATTTTAGCCTATGTCACATCTTACAATACATTTTGTTTTACTGAAAGCCCTCTAACAAAAAAAATACAACCCCAATATACTCCAAAAACCTATTAACTTAATATTAACACATAAAACTATGTACATCTTCAAATACTGAAGTTTTCCCGTCCTATAAGGAGCAATTGTCACAACCTGACAGCAACACTCGAAGAGTTGGGTTAACCTAAGTGGAAGGTTATCCATGCTAACATGCATGTTATCGCTTGTGTTTCTACTAAGTGTTGTCTGGTTTTGTCTTATCTTTACTGCTCTCTGAGAATGAGAAAACACTTGAATGTTTTCAGAAAACATTATCTTTTAGCCATTGAAGGAAAACCATTAAAAGAAAGAAGTACTCTGCTTTTATTGCTCTTTATCAGATTGCCTGCATGGAGACATGAGAACTAGATACAGAGTTGCTTCAACAAGTATTTATTTGTTTATTTGCTAGAGGACAGTATTATTATATTCAATAAACTAAAAAAGACACCGGACTAGAGCATATAAGTTAAGCGCTTTCATTATATTTAATACAGAACTTCCTCAGAGGAAATAAGATACACCCACCCCTCTTTTATACTCTTTATGATATCACTTCTGGTTAAAAACCAATAAAAAAGTAGTAGAATGATCACTTCAAAAAATTAAAGACATCTTTTTTATAAAACTGTATATACACATCTACAAAAAATCAATGTACATAAATACACTTTTTAAAAAAAAAATCACATACTTTAAGTAACTTTGGACAGAAATTTTATCATTCAGACCTGGAGTAAAATCTGCCCTCAAAAATACCTGCCATTTCAGTTCTAAAAAAATCTAAATAATTACTAACAGACTCTACAAATCTGGCTTTGTCAACTACCTCAACTACAAAGAAGAAAACCTTCCTAAAACTATTTGCATTGTAGCACATGTTTTGCTAATGCTTTTGTACTACAGTTCTTTTTAACAGCCAAAAGATGTTCTCTTACCCTATCTGTTAATCTTCGAATAGTCTTCCCAATATAAAAATGGTCACAGTTAGAGCACACTGCCAAATATATAAGTCCCTCATTTTGGCAGTTAAATCTGCCTTTAGAAAACAATACAAAATCTAAATGTTTAAAATAACAGCTGTGAGTTGCCATCATAAACCTACACTGTTAACATTTCTGACAGGGAAAAGTTCCAAAGTTTTTATTCTCATCTTTCTTGTAGGTGATAACTGCTGAACTTTCAAGATGCCGCTTTAAATTCTTGGTCTTTTTATAAACAAACTTAGGTTCAACACCCAAATATCACTCAAGTCTTGATTTCCCATAATTATTTTCCAATTACTATCAATCACTTTCCCAATCTGTGACCTATCAGTATTCACAGGAAGGGGAAATGAGCATTCCAACACTTCTTCATGACCAAAGCCTTGACTACACTCATGTTTATTGGGGGTAAAAACCTGCCTTAATGATAGGTGGAATTATATCTTTGTGTACTTACATAGTCCAAAATATTAGATAACTCTAATAAAGGATATCCATGTTCCAAAAAAGTTGTTTCAGGATGTTTGCTTCTTTAAGAAAGATGTTATCATCACTAGTCATGCTACTAATCCTAATAATTTGTCCTTTAAAAATATTTAGCTTCAAAAATTTTGGATGGAAACTATCATGATACAGATAATTAATTGTGAAAGTTTCCTTTTTGAAAACAGTACTAATACATTTATTTCCATTAACATCCATTAAAAGTTCTACATCCAAAAAATGTGCCTTAATTCCAATACTACCTTCCATGAATTTAAGTCAAGGCACAGTGTTGTTAATTTGTGAAAATAATTCATATAATTCATCCCTATTACCTGCCTATATAATTTTACATACTTAAAATAAGACGACTTCTTCAGAAACTCTTGTTCCCACCAACACATAACTAAATTAGAAAAAACAGGAGCTACATGAGCTCCCATTGCTACTCCTCCAATTTGCTGGTAAATGCCCTCACCAAACTTGAAAAAATTATTACTTTGTTATTATGTATTATTATTATTATTACTACTACTACTACTTATTACTCCCTAAAGATTTTGCAAAGTTTTTATTCTTTGTATGTATTATTAATATTATTATTATTATTACTACCTAAATATTTTAGGAAGTTTTTCTTCTTTGTAGTTGGGGTAGTTGACAAACTAGATCTGTAGGGTCTGTTAATAATTATTCAGAATTTTTAGGACTAAAATGGCAGTTATTTTTGAGGGCAGATTTTACTCCAGTTCTAAATGATAAAATTTCTGTCCAAAGTTACTTAAAGTATGTGAATTTTTTAAAAAGTGTATTTATGTACATTGAGTTTTTTGTAGATGTGTATATACAGTTTTATAAAAAAAAGATGTCTTTCATATTTTTTGAAGTGATTGTGCCACTAAGTTTTTTTATTGGTTTTTAACCAGAAGTGATGTCATAATTAGAGTATAAAAAGGGGTGGTGCATCGTTATTTGTTCTGAGGAAGTTCTGTATTAAATAGAACAAAAGAGCTTAACTTATATGCTCTGGTCTGGTGTCTTTATTTAGTGTTTTACTTTGTTGTATTGTGTGCTGCTTAGATTATTATATACAATGTTCTTTTTTATTTATTTGTTTTCTCTTAAAACTTGTTACTAGATAAAGCCATGAACCTTAATCAAGTCATTCCCCTATGCAAGAATGAAAAAAGCACATAATTTTTTTCTTGTATCATACCCTTTAGAACAGACTTTTCTTTTTTACATTGCAGTGTCTACATTTCTTAAAACTACAGTAGGAGAAAGAGAAAAAAAAGAAAAAAAAAACAGGAAACCTGTTTACTTTAGTATCCCCATTACACTTGAAAATAACAGAAAACTTTATTTTACGTACATCATGCGGATATCATGCACTATGCAAATATTACTGCTAAGAACAAATGTTTGTTTCCTTCCTCTTCCCCTCCAAACATTAATGACATGAAGTAATGAATATACACTTTAGAGTTCCCTACAAGTTTAACAAAATCAAAAAAGTCCAACGTTTTCAGGTTTTCTTGTTCTGTCATGTTTCACAAACATAATTAAAGTTTTATAATCCCACATTTATTTGTTAATTTCTGAGTTGCTGACTTTATTCCTGCTTCTCCATCTCCCAAAACCAGTCTATGCTTTCTTTCCAATGTGTTCTCAGTTCTTCTAGTCAACTCTTGTGCCAGAAGAACAAGAAGCAGAATCTCCTTCTATTTCACAGCTCACTCTTTGTGGGGCAAACTTTTGTATTTCCTCCTTAGCATGTTCTGCATCAAAAAATGATGTTGTCCCTCCAGGAAAGAATATTCTGAAGATAGCTGGATACAGTAGTTTGAATCTCAGACCTGCTTCTCAACATTCCCTGATTAGTGGAATAAATTTAATCCTCTTCTGCCTGGTGAACAGTGAGTAATCATTTTCCTCAAGCACTCTACTGTCTCCCACTTTTAGTATTTTATCCTTCTGCCACAGTTTTTTTCAAAATCAACTCCTTCTGCTGGTGGGATTGCATCTTTACTATTAAAGGTCTAGATTTCTTTCTCATGACCAGCTCTGAGCAGGCACATGATGTGCCCTTTCAATTAACAACTCCTGCTGTGGAATACCAGTCCAGTGTCTTATTTGTACTTTCATAAAATTAATACAGTCTGTTCCTTCCAGCTTCTCTGGTATAGCAGAAAATATCAGCTCTTCCCTGTGTGCTCTGTCCTCTAATTCTATTATTTTTTTAAACATCTCTTCTTGAGTAGTCTCATATTCAGACAACCTTTTCTTCATTTTGACCTCCAATTTTTGCAGTTTTATCACTTCATCTGAATATATGTTTAAAACTTCTTCTATTTTATCCAGCCTTTTGTTATTTGAGTTGATATACTCCATCAGTGTTTTGTTTATTTTAATTAGCTCTGCGTACATTTGACATATTTTATTCCTCTAGGTTACTGGAAGCCATGTCTTGCACCAAAGCTGGAGCTTGCACAGCTTTTTTCTAAACAGCTGCGGAATTCTTCCCAGTCAGTGTTTTTTCCACACCTATTGTGGTTGATTTTTTTCAGAATTTCTTTTTTGCTGGCATTCAGGCAATGCAGTTACTAGCCTGTTATTGAAATTTACCAAAAAATGAGTTCACTGGTCTCGCGTCTGTGTTTCTGTTTTTACAATGGGAGAGCTGAAATGAATCTGTTACTCAGTGTGCAGCCATCTTGGAAGCTGTGGTCTGCATGTCTTGAATGTAGATCCAACCACCTGGTATAGTGCTAGAATGCATAGCCTAAAGATCTTTCCTGTATCATAGAAAATTAAGTAAGCCTTCTGATTAACTAACAGATATATGTTTTTACTGTGCATGAGATGATGTAAAGCTGAAAAGGAAGCAACACTGCCCACTACAAATAAATTCTCTCTCTTATTTATAAGCATTTTTAAAATACCTTTTTATAATACCTTACATAAATATGATATTGTGTAAAGAGATTTAAGTTTTTTTAACTCTTAAGCATTACGAAATACTTATTACAAAGCCTTAGCTAATTATCTTGCTAAGAATACTCTATACAAGCTGTGGGACTGAAAACATGGACATGTATTTACACAAAAAATACTTTTGACTTTGAATGAAAGTACTTCTAATGTCAGACTGTAGTAAACAAACACATTTATTCCTTATATTTAGAGCTGACATATGGCACAAAGTATCAAAAAGTCGTAGCAAGCCTGTGATTTCCTCGCTGCTATCAGTGCAACTTCTGGTTAGTGGTTACTATAGTATTCCATATAAAGGAATAAAATAATATTTAGTTATACAGATTAGGCCTCCATTTGCAATGTATTAATCACACCATGTCTACAGGACTGTCATATTGCCTTTTACTCATCTATGCATTAAAGTGTAATAATATTTGCTTATCAGTATTAAATAATGTTTAACTGTCTAGATTAGCATGGCTGCTTCTTCCATGTTGCAGTAGTGAACAACGTCAAAAGGTAGTGTTAATCCATTGTGGTAGAGGTAAGTGCTAAAAAGTTTCACTGTAAGGTGTGGATCTGCCTGGGATGTAGCTATAGGGGAATTAGTGAGGTGTCAGTTGTATGCATGTGTTTGTGAAGTGTGTGAGTGTGATCAGGTTGGTAGGGGTTCTGTCTATGTGTGTGAAGACTGGATTGAATGTCATGTTTCCACACACCAATAGACTAATGAGCAGGCTCTATAACACTGGGTGGGGAACCACCAGCCATCAGGGAAAACTATAGCTCTTGCCCGAGTGGCATTTAAACACTGTGAAGATTGAGGGAGGTGAGGGAAAAACACTTGACACTAGGAATAAATGGATATTCATGCCTGAGAGGCAACTAAACACTACAGGGATTGGGGGATAGGGGAATACTACACAAGGGATACAAAATACTGTCTATTGTAAAGGAAATATTGAAAAAAAAAAAAAGGAGCAGAGAACCACTAGACACCAGGGATAAATAGCATGCCATAAAATGGCACTAAACCATCTTCAAACCCTGCACCCTCCCAGTTCCAACAGTGGAAGTTAGTCCTCTGTACCACCACTAGACTAGGATGCCAATTGTCACCTATACTTTTCTCCCTAGCTATAGAACCCTTAGCTTATAAGTAGCAATTTGGATATAATTGCTTTTAAGATAAACAATCAATATGCATCAAAGACAATACTCTTTGCAGATGATATTTTATTGATACTTAATTATATAGAATCTTCCTTTAAAGAAACACAGAATAAAATTAAAAACTTTATTGATGTCTCTGTAATGAAATTTAATGGCAATAAAATAAAATGCATAATTATGAATTCAAAAGTAAATTATACAAAAATCATCAAAGAAAAATATAAATATTAATGGAAAAAATAAATTACCCTAACATCAACTATAGATAACTACAAAAAAAAAAAACACAGAATATTACAATACATGAACTAAATCAAATAACAGACAAATGGAACAAAACTTTTTTTTTTTTTTTTTTACATTTGAAGATAAATTATTACTAATTAAAATGATATTGTTACCAAAAACTGTACATTTTACTCAGACACATGCATTAACTCCCCCTCAAACTCAGACTAAGAAAATGGAAAGAATGATGATAACCTTCTTCTGGTACTCTTAAGAAAAGAATACCAATAATGGAGGCCTAGGATTTCCAGATATAGAAAGCTATGTTATATCTTCTAGTTTTTAAATTATTGCATACTAGCTGAACTGTGAATATGAGGCTAACTGGGAAAAAATACATTTGCAACAGTGTAATGTTAATAAATCCAAAACAAGCAAGTGAGATGAAGAAGGGGTAGTCAGTAAGTGTTGGTTATTAATATCAAATTACTTTCAATATAATAATCAATTAAGACTCCAGTTATCTACAAACTATACTAAATACTACGAAAAGCTGCACATATAACCATATTAATTCATGTTAAAAGTTGGTTAGTCACTGGGAGTGAATACAATGTTGTAGTGCCGAGAAAAGAAATTACTAGCTTGGTACAATTATATGGAAGTGTATGGAAGAAGTAAACTTTAAAGCAACTGAGAAAATAATAATGAAATATAACATAGCAAAGGACATTGGTTAACAGTAGAAGCCATAAGAGAATGCATATTTAAGGGAAGTCGAAACTGTTCAGAATCCAGCTTAAAAATCTCCCAAAATTACGTAAATGAAATAATTTACATAGGCAGTAATCATGAATTTATGTAACCTCACTTACCCAAAATAATGAGAACAAGTCTGATACTCCATAAGTAATTACTGGACACAAATACTTAAAATGGAATTTATCTTAACAGGAAAAAAAACATTAATGTAGGATAACTTCATTATTTTTAGGAACACTTACACAGAAATTCTTAGAGTATTTATACTCCACATGACATAGAATCACAAAAATATACATGCTGGAGATGTAAAGAAAATGTAGATGCAGATTGGGAAATTGTTTCTGTTGAATGTACACATCTTGGAAATTATCGGGAACAAAAGCATACCTCTGGCCAAGCATTACGAACAGACAATTGTAAGCTTAAAAAATATGACTGTATTAATACTCCAATACCGGCAGAAGTAAACTAATAGCAATAAATACTCCTTTTTTAGACATTAATAGCTATACAAAAAAATAACAAGAAACTGGTTACAAGAAAAGGAACCTTAATTTTCAGAATTTTTCTTGCTTCTTCAGAATGTCTATGGCAAAGAAATTAAGAGTAATAAATTGGAAAAAAATAAATCAAAATGAATAAATAAATTCTCATAAAAAATAACGGCAATTTTAGGAATACATAATGATACTACACTGAATGAAGGAAGGAAGGAGTTTATGTTTTACACAGAATAAATATTATATCTTTGGAGAACATGTACATATCATAAATATTTATTTAGTAGCTCAATAGTTAGTAAAATAATTTTAAGTAAAAAAATGTTTATATTATAATTTTGTAAACAGTACCATAAACTATAGTATGAAATTACATTCAGTTATATATATAATATTTGCAACAACCAACCAACATAAGTCTTTTGGAAAAAAAGGGCAAAAGTAGTGTCCAGGAAGTTCTGTATCAGCCTACTACCTAACTTTATGCTATAGCCAGAAAGAATACTGTTGACTTGGAATCCCAGGAACTCGCTAATGTTGCTGACTTGAAGTTTCTTGAACAGGTCTTCTGCTGCCACTGCATGAAGCCTGGGTAAGAAGTCCTAAAAGTCTTGCTATAGCCTTGCCAGGGACTAGTATATCTGACTGATGACAATAAGCAAAAGCCTCAAATGGTAGGATGCCAACTGATTCTTGTAAATATGAAGCCTTAGTAACTTCTGGCTGGGGATATGTATTATTGAAGGCTTAATAACTTTAATCTTGAATGGTGCAGTTGTGCTTAGTGCTGTACAGTGCTTAGTCCAAGCTAGCATCATTGACTTCAGTGTCAAATTCTAACTGGGAATACTGGAATCAATCTGACACAAAACTGTCAGTTTCAGTACCTGTACATGCCAATAGTTTGCAAATAAATGTCCTCTAACGGCAATCACAATGCTTTATATTTTTAAGCAGTTCTCTTTCTTTTTGAGTGCCACTTCATTCAAAAATGATGATTTACTGTTCTTTTAACCTTATAAAAGTGCCACCACGCACTATTTACTGCTGCTTTGTGGGACCCCAGCTCAGGCATTGACAACTTCTTTTACATGTGCTTTCTTATCCAGTTACTTTTTTCTAGCTAATGCGACAATTAAATATGTGAATCCAAGCTTCTGTTAACAGTAATTTTTCTCATAACATTGACAGAACTGTGTTCTAATACTGGAATGCAGCAAAAGTGGATATCATGCATCACATGGCTAAGATTCTCTAAGGAGCATTTTTATAGAGAGTTGCTCAGTAAAGTGGATAAATCTTTAAGAAAAAAAAGAAGTTATATACTCACCATCTGTGTTGTCCATTGTCATTCTTCCTCAACTGATGAGTTTGGATCCGAGATCTCTTGAGCTTCTCCCTTACCCACAATACACCAACCCCAATTACCTCAGATCATGTTTTCTGACTTTAGCAGAAAGGCATATTTGTATTCAGAAATGGAGAAGGCGGCGGAGCCTGAATGGCTAACTGAAAGCAGCAGTATTTTAGAGCTCCATATAACTAGTTAAATAAGACAGGAAAAAATATTCTTTTTTTCTTCAAAGTATAAAATCTTATAGATAAAGGTCTAATTTACATAATTAGAAACTTTGGTGAAGTTTTACAAATAATTTCCTGTCAAAAAGCTTGAAGATATATTCACTTGTTAAAATGAGCAACTCAAGGAATTCTCACCAGGATGCTGCCTTAAAGAAGGAACCACAACAGATGGCATCTACACTGCAGGACTTGTCTTTGAAGATGGATGATTTTAAAGAGAACCTAGAAAATCTTAAAACAAGCAGTCAAAAACAGGCTGACACCCTCAAGGAAATGCTACAACAACACCAGACAAGGATAACAGGAATAGAGGTTTCTCTAAATTACTTAGAAAGCAGACTTAAGGAAGAGGAAACACAGAAAGAACTGCTTCTTAAACAAAACACTTGGTTGGTTAATAAAGTAGATGACTTGGAAAATAGGGAGAGGAGAAATAACATCAGGATTTTCGGATTACCTGAAAACACAGAAGGTGAGGATATTATTTCCTTTTTATCAAGCTGGATTCCTGACTTTTTAGATTTAAAAGAAGGACTTTCCTTTGGCATTGAGAGGGCACACAGAGCTCTTGGGAAACCTGGCACTAACTCAAACTCTCCTTCTAGGTCAATAATTATCAAATTTCTTTCATACTTGGACAAGGAAAGTACAGTTGTGTACACTTACCATAAATGTAGATGTTCCGAGTGTATTCACTGTTGCAGTTATTACATTTGGGTAATCTGCTTGCAGGTTGCCCTCAGTTGGCCTGATTAACAAAGTCTTGGGTCCTGTGTCGGTTGCTGTCCCTTCTTCCATGACATCAGGTCTTCAGGGGTATAAAACATGCAGCCGACACCATTACATCAGTTTTTCTTGCCCCAGATGTCAGGTGCCCCCCCTAATGGGAAGCAATTAAACATAAAAGCACAAAAATATACCTCCAACAAAAAAGCAAATACACCAAAAAGGCTTTTAGTAAAGGAAAGTAGAGGTATAGCCAAAAGAAGTTAGGGGGCTGGAGGGAGGGTAACCAGGACTGCAACAGTGAATACAGTCGAACATCTACATTTATGGTAAGAGTACACAACTGTATTATGTTCTTCATGTTTCACTGTTGCAGCCATTACATTTGGGTAGATTCCCAAAGCTATGGTTGGGAGGAGGAGTTTAGATAGCATTAGGGCCATCTATAAGGCCCTGCAAGACTGCAGTTGCAAAGCCAGCTCTGGATTTAGAGAAAATTGGCAAATTATAATGCTTGCTGAAAGCATGTACAGAACTCAAGGTAGCAGCTTCTAGATGTCCCTGGTAGGGACGCCTCTGAGAAAGGCTGTAGAGGTATATGCAGCCTTGGTGGAGTGAGGTCTGATCCCCTGGGGGATAGTTTTCCATGGTGCTTATAGCAGAAATGAATGCAATGGCTTATCCATTTAGAAATGGTTTGCTTTGAAATAGCTTCCCCTCTGCCCCTGCAGCAAATGCTACCAACAGTTGTTCAGATTTCCTTTGAGGCTTAGTCCTGTCCAAGTAGAATCTAAGTTGTCTGTACACATCTAAGGAATGCAGTATCTGTTCCCCTTTATTCTGTGGACTGGGAAAGAAGGTTGGCAAATGAATGGACTGATTAAGTGCCACACTGGATACCACCTTGGGCATGAAGGATGGATTCGTTCTGAGTGACACCCTGTCCGCATGAAAGATGATGAAAGGCTCTACTGCCATAAGGGCCTGTAATTCAGAAACCCTTCTAGCTGAAGTGATTGCTAAAAGGAAAGCTGTTTTCAAAGAAAGAAATTTTAAGTCTGCAGTAGCAGCTGGCTCGAAAGGAGGTAGAGTGAGTTTCTCCAAGACAAAGTTAAGGTCGCAGGCTGGGGTTGGAGCTCTCCTGGGTGGTCTCAAATTTATGGCCCCTCTGAGGAACTGCTTGAGCAGTGGATGAGAGAAGAGGGGATTTTCTGTGTTATAATGAGCTGAAATGGCTGAGGCATGGATTTTAATGGAGACAGGCCCTCGTGAAGCATCTCATATTGTAAAATCTGAGGTAAATTGGGCGCTGCTGTGCTCATCCCTTGAGACTGGTTCCAGGCACAGAATCTTTTCCATTTTTCAGCATAAGATTTTCTAGTACTAGGCCTCATTGCCTCTAAAATGATATCCATCACAGGTTTGTTGAGGGATGGTAAAGGAGAGATTAAGTAATTAGCCAGGCTGCAAGGTTCAGTGTTGGTAGCTGAGGGTGCAGAATCTGGTTCTCCTGCTGAGACAGCAGGGAAGGAGTCTGAGGCAGGTGCCATGGAGCTAACCATGACACACTGCACAGGAGGGGGTACCAGTGTTGGCACGGCCAGTCTGGAGCAATCAAAATCATCCTTGGTTTGTCCTGTTTGACATTTAGTAGTACTTTGGAGAGCAGAGGCAGAGGGGGGAAGGCACAGACTGATAGTTTTTTCCAGCTGAAGGACAGAGCATCCACTTTCCAGACTTGTTTGTGGGGAGTCCTTGTGCAAAATTTGTCCAATTGGTAGTTCTGGGGAGAGGCAAACAGGTCTATATCTGAGCTCCCCCATTTGCTTGTCAACATGTTGAAAACCTTGGTTCCAATTTCCACTTGTGTGGGTCCATGAGGTTTCTGCTTAGTCCGTCTGCCAGTGTATTTAATTTTCCTGGTAGGAATTGAGCTTGGAGGTGCACTTGGTAGCTCAAGGCTGTGTTCCACAATGCCATGGCTAGTCTGCAGAGGGGGGCAAGAATGTGTACCCCCCTGCTTGTTTATGTACCACATAACAGTGGTGTTGTCCGTCTTTACCATTAGTTGTCCTGGAAGAATGTGGTCCTTGAAGGCTGTCAGAGCATTCTGTACAGCTAACATTTCTTTTTGATTGATATGTAGGTGCATTTGACTTGGGTTCCATTTGCCCTGAATGCACTTCCCTGCCAGGTGAGCCCCCCATACATAGTCTGATGCATCTGTTGTTAGGGTTTGGGTGGCACGGGGTGGTGTGTAAGGCAGTCCCTTGTTTTGGTGGCAGACCTCTGTCCACCAAAGGAACTCTAGGCGTAGGCAAGGTATGATAGGAATCATTGTTTCTAGGTTTTGAGAATGTTGACACCATAGGCATTTTAGATACCACTGTAGTTTCCTCATATGCAGTCTTGCATATGGAATTAGAAGAATGCAGGAGGCCATGAACCCCAAGGCTTGCAGTATTTGTCTTGCAGATAGCAGAGTTTTTGCGGCCACTTGTTTGAAGTAAGTCGTCAAATGAATTTGCTTTTCTGGCATGAGGTAAGCCATCTGGGAAGTTGTATTCAAGCTTGCTCCTAGGAATATAATTTGTTGACAGGGTACCAGTTGTGTTTTCTTTTCATTTATGGTGTACCCCAGACAAGTTAGAACCCTTTTTACAAAGGCCAGATGATTCAAAAGTATGTACTGGCTTTCTGCCTGAATTAGACAATTGTCCAGGTATGGGTATATTTGAATATTTCTTTGCCTGCAAAATGCAATAACTGGAGCTAGGCACTTTGCGAATACGCTGGGCGCAGAAGATAAGCCAAAGGGCAGTGCAGAGAACTGATAGTGTGCATAGCCTGCTTTGAAGTGTAGGTATCTTCTGCAAGATTCCCTGATTGGGATGTGCAGGTATGCTTCTTTTAAATCTAGTTTTGCCAACCAGGCATCTTTGCCTAGCATAGGAAGTAATTGGTGAAGAGTCAGCATCTTGAATTTTGGAATCTCTAAAAAGGTGTTTAGAGTAGACAGGTCCAGGATAGGATGCCATGAATTACCTTTCCTGGGTACCAGGAAAAGTCTGGAGTAGAAACCTTGCCCCTGTTCCTCTTCTAGTACCGGATGAATAGCCCCCATGCTTAAGAGTGAAAGTACTTGTTTTTGTGCCTCTGCCCACTGATTTGGGGGTAGGAGCGGCCATCCACTTGGTGTTGGCAACGTGTGGAAGTGAAATCTGTATCCCTGTGACACTATATTTAAAACCCATTTGTCCTGGGTAATGAGTTCCCAATTCTTTGCATGAGCAGCAATCTTTCCCATCAAAGGGGCAGTCAGATGATAACTGCTTGGAAATTTTAAAAGGAAGTCATTGAGACAGTTTACCATAGGGAGGAATCTTATTATTCCCAGACTTGGAAGTGGAGGCTCCCCACTGCTTAGTTCTGTAAGTCCCCTGGGACTGAATCCTGGGGTTTTTGCTATGTCAGGGTTTGTTTTGAGAAGACCTGGAAGGGGCTGGAAAGGACCAATTTTTAGAGGGCCAGTGCCTACTAAATCTAGGAGGCTGAACTTGTAAAAAATCTTTAACAGTTTGCATAGATTTAGCTTTATATTCCATCTTTTTAAGAACTTCCTCAGCCTTGTTGCCAAACAGGCGGTCCTGATTTAAAGGAGCATCCAACATTTAGCTTTAACACAATCAGGCAAAGATTGCTCCTTAAGCCAAGCATGCCTTCTGAGCACAGACCCATTAACAGCAGCACTGCAAGAGGCCTCTAATGAATCAAAAACACATTGCAAAGTATGTTTTCCAACTTGTTCGGCAGAATGCATTAAATCCTGTAATTCTTTATTTTCCACACATTCAGGAATCAACATAATTTTCTGTTTAAGAAGTCCAATAACATGTTGTTGATATTTTAACATATGAAACTGGCAGTTTAACGCCCTAATGACCAAGGATGCAGAAGTGTAAACCTTCTTACCCCATCTATCCAGCGCCTTGGACTCTCTATCAGAAGGGGTAGGATTTTTAGAAGTAGAAACCTTAATGCCCTTGGGCCCTTGTGAAATAGTCTCTGGATCTGCAATAGTATTTTTGAATAGGAACTTGTGGGACTCAGGGACCCTGTAGTATCTATCAGGTTTTCTGTTAGCAGGAGGCAGGGAATCAGGGGCCAAGCTAGACTCCAAGAAAGCATCATCAACAATGTCCAGTACAGGAGGAATAGCTAAAGGCCTATGCTGAGGTAGGAGAAGGAAATCCCTAAGCCTCTTTTTTGAATCAGAGTAATCCTGGCTTTCCCAGTGGAAATGCTCCCTTAGAGAATGTAAGGTATCCCCAAAAGAAAAATCCTCAGGAGTGGAAGCAGAGGAAATAGAGTCCTCTGCATCAGAATCCTCATAAGTAGGTAAGGACAAATCCAGGTCATCAGAAGAGTCAGAAAAAACAGAATCCTGATCAGAAGATTCATAATCAACCTCAGTCCTATGCCTCTTAGAAGGGGGGGGGGTTGGCTACCCCTGATTAGAGTTATTAGATCTTCAGCCATTCTTATCATTTGTTTTTTAGGCATAGAGGCCTGAGCATGTGGCCTGGGCGTCGTTTTTTTAGACATGGATCGAGATTTAGGCCTAAGTAATGAAAGAGGCATCAATTTAATATGCAAGTCCGTTGGCTTGAATACACCCTCAGAAGCCAGTGCCTGCACAGCGGCACTGGACCCATCCAAGGTAGAGACATCTATGGGTTCCATAGGTGAAGCATCTCGCGGCATACCGGACTCCGAATGGGTCTCAGTAGAGGCCTGCGAATCAGAAGTAGTGGGTATCAGGGGCTGCGAAAGCACCTCACTGAGTACCAGTGAACTGGCGACTGGCTTAGGAGAAGCGTTGTTGGCAGTTTTGGACCTCGACAGCCTGTCTCTGTCTTTATCTTTGTGTTTTTTGGAATTGCGGTAGTCGGATGGCTAACTGATGACATTTCTGGATAATTAAACCGAGAACCGAAATATTTAGAGGCAAAAATATACCGAAGATGGATAGCGCGCTGATTAAATAAAGCACAAAACCGACAGCAAGGTATGTCGAGGTCAGGGCCTAGGCAAGGAATACAGTACAAATGAAAATCTTTATGAGGTATTTGCTTTCCACAAGTAATGCAATTATTAACTTTTACTGACATCGGTAAGGAGCAAGAAAAAGTTTTCCTAATGGGGTACTTAGCTTTAGTTGAACACTTCGGTTCTGAAACTCGAAAACGAAAATTTCAGGAGTAGGTCGGCCAGCACTTGCAAACTGCTTCGGCTTTGGGCACCGCATGGCAAGAAAGACTGATGTAATGCCGTCGGCTGCATGTTTTATACCCCTGACGACCTGACATCGTGGAAGAAGGGACAGCAACTGACGCAGGACCCAAGACTTTGTTAATCAGGCCGAATGAGGGCAACCTGCAAGCAGATTACCCAAATGTAATGACTGCAACAGTGAAACACGAAGAACATCTAATTTTAAGATCTGCTTGGAGGAAGGCACCTCTAAAATATAAACAGAGCTTGATAAGATTTGATAACGACTATTCATCTAGAATAACGGAACAAAGGAAAAAAAGTGTGGCCAATGATAAAGTTTCTGAAACAAAATAGCATCAAGGCACAACTTGCATATCCAGCTAAGATAAGAATACTGTATGCCAATGAGATGAGGACTTTTATTGACTTAGAGGAAGCCTCTTCATTTATTAAAACTAATAATGTGATTACTTTACCAGACGATATGGACTGAATGTCACCTTCTCTCAAGAAAACAAAAGAAACAAATGTCTGGACAGATGTCAAAAAGAAGAAGCAAAAGACTGATACTGTTACAGCCAAATCTCTCAAAGCATCTAATATGATATGAATTGTTTTAACATTACTTTAAATGTCCAATTTTACTGCTTGGAATCTTTATCTATATTTTTTGAAAATAGATGACACATGAGAGTTTTCACATTACCTCAGGTATGTAAAACAGGGTATTTTTCTTTCACAGAAGAAGGGTTATATAGCACATAAAATATTTATACTGTAAATCAACATACATAGTATATGTGTACTTTCTCTTAATTTTCTCTTTTCTTTCTCTCTCCTCTCTTTTCTCATTATTATTTTAACTGCATCTTGTCTCCCTTTCTAAATTCTCTCCTATTTACTATATTAATACAGTCTGTATATATTTAATAACTCAGTATCTATACATAGATAAATAATAGTCTAAAATAATCTAGTTTAAGGTAGACTAATTGGAACAGTGAACTTAATTAATTGTTATTACAATATTTATTAGATTAATGATAGTCACTGTTATGCTTATTGGGAATCCGGGGACATGTTCATGATTAACTCTGAAATGTTCCATTCATGTACATATGTCCTTTGAATTATTTCCTCTTAGTATTCACAAATATATAAAAAAAAGGAGGGAAAAATGTACTGTTGGTTAAGAGAAGTGAAGCTTTCTTCACATTCTATTTGTGTTGCCATAGCAACAATAAACAATTGCTTCAGTTTCTAAGGACACTGTGAACCTGTGAAGTGCATTTAGCCTCACAGATAACAAATAATAAGAAAAAGTAATGTTGTTTAGTTATTAAAATGAAAAACAACCTAAGCAAGGTAAAATAAATACATAATAGGACTATTTGCAATATTTTATGATTTATCCTCATAGGATTACATATTCCTGGAAACACAACTGAAATGTTCCCGATAAGCCGCGGTGGTACAGCGGTAGCGTTGTTGCCTCACAGCAAGAGGTTCTCCTGTTCGATTCACAGCTAGAGTGCCTTCTGTGTGGAGTCTGCATGTCCTCCCCGCAGTCGAGTGGCCTCCGAAAGACATGCGTAAATGGGCGTGCCTTTGCTGAAGGTTGGGCGTCGGGCTGGCAAATCGGCACCATAAAAAATCTACTGCCAATCATTAGCGGACCGGAGTTCCGCTGTGGCGACCCCTAACTGGGAAAAGACAAAAAGACAAACAACAACAACTGAAATGTTCCCAAACTACATGTGCACTTAAATGTAGCTGCTTGATTAAAAAGTATTACTCAGTTTAACATGCTGATTTCACAAGCTGTCTGCACTGTAAAAGTTACATTTTATATGTTACTTGAAATACTCAGTCTCTAGAGCATATGAAAAGATAGATATTACTTTTTGCAACATGTTATCTTATAGCAATAACCCGCTGGTGTGTAATGCTGATTTACCCACGGTTGGCGTGGTTTGGTCCCGAGGCAAGCCCGAGGACCAAACAAAGACAACCGTGGGTAAATCCAGCATTACCCACACCCAGAAGTGGTTATTATACAATGACATTATTTAAGAAAAGAAATAATTACTTTTCTTAAATAATGGCATTGTATAAAGCCTCTTTGCTGCCCTTCCGCAGCTGTCTGGTGTTCCACGGCAGTTCTGATGTACTGCGCATGCCTACGCAGTACATCAGAGCTGTGGGCAAAAGCAACGGAGAACGCAAGATCTCCATTGCTTTTTACTGTCTCGCTATGTTAAATGGGTTTAACATAGCGAGACAGCTTTAAAATAAGCAACGGAGATCTCTGTTGCTTATTTTAAAGCTGTCTCGCTATGTTAAACTCATTTAACATAGCGAGACAGGTTAAAAAAAAAAGCAACGGAGATCGCTTTTTACACACTGTGTCGCTATGTTAAAGGAGTTTAACATAGCGAGACAGCTTTAAAAAAGCAACGGAGATCTGCGTTGCTTTTTAAACCTGTGTCGCTATGTTAAACTCTTTTAACATAGCGAGACAGTGTTTTATACTAACGGAAAAAGTCCGGGCAACCGGACCTTTTTCCGTTAGTATATTGAGGGATTTACAACGGGCACGCTGGTTGGGCTGGCCAATCAGCATGCACGTTTTAGAGGAGGCATTGTATAATTGCAGTTACCTCACTCTGTACAAACTCACTTGGTAACTGATAGCTATTCATTTAAAATATCAGTTTAAATATTAAATGTGCCCTTGAAATGCTATTGACATTTTGACAAAATATAATCTGAACTGTAAAATGAATGACTTGAAAGAAATGAAGTAATGCACAGATTTCAAAGAAAGTTCTTGACACTACAGTAAATGTAAAAATATATATTCACAAGGAAGTATTGAAATGTTTTAGTCTTCCAGTTAAAATACTTTACTGTCAACATCATGCGATATCAGAAAGTTTGAAGAGCTAGGACAATACTATTCTTTGTCTTTATAATGATTATTAGACAAATGTTAGACTCTGCTTTGTTTAATGAATTGTGACATATGTTTATGAGGAAAAGTGGACTCAGTTACTCACATTGGACTACACATTCCTGGAAACTCAACTGAAATGTCCCCAAATTACTTGTGAATTTAAATGAAACTGCCTGATTAATAGGCATAATTTACTTTAACAACCTGAATCCATAAGCTATCTGCTCTATATATGCTTCATTATATATGTCACTTGCATATGACAGTCTCCAGAGCACACGAAAAAAATATATTATTTTTGCAACATGCTATATTTGCACTAACCATACATTCTAAACTAACTCAAGTGGCAACTGACAAGTTATTTATTTGAAACATCAGTCTAAATATTAACTGTGCCCTTGAAATATTGTTGCCATTTTGACAAAACAAAACCTGAATTGAAAAAGGAATGATTTGAAGAAGTGAAGTATTGTACAGATTTCAAAGACAGCTATTGACACTACAATATAAACAGAAATGTAAACATGCAAGGAAAAATTTAAATGCTTTATACTTTTAGTTGTTGTTGTTGTTGTTGCCTTTCGGCTTTTCCTGGTTAGGGGTCGCCACAGCAGAACTCCGGTCCGCTAATGATTGGCAGTAGATTTTGACGAACGCCGAGGTGCCAGCTCGACATTCAACCTTCAACGAAGGCACGCCCATTTACGCATATCTTTCGAATGCCCACCCAACCACGGGGAGGACATGCAGACTCCACACAGAAGGCACTCCCCGCACTCAAACGAGAGAACCTTTTGCTGTGAGGCAACAACGCTACCGCTGCACCACCATGGATGTTGCTTTATACTTTTAGTTAAAATAGCTTATTGTTAACTTTTTGCTTTATCAGAAAATTTAAAGAGCTAGGAAATTATTTCTAATTTGTCTTTATGTTTACTAAAGTGATGTTAGTCACTGACTTGTTTAATGGATTGACTGCGTGTCATGTACAAGACGGACTACTGAATGTTATTTATATTTACATATGTTTGCTGAATTTTTTTTATTAGTACTGATTTAAAACAAGGGAAAGAAAGGGAAGGGAAATCTCTGTTTTTGGTCAAGGGAGGAGAGGCTTAAGATTATTCTAACTGCCCTGAGAACTCTATAAGATGCTCTAAATACTATTTGATTAATACTTACCTAAGGTAAGTCTTGATTACCATATAGGTACCTTCACATTCATTCTACACCTGATGTGATTACCCATTCTGGAAGCAGGAGGTGCCCTATGCAGGATGGGAATTGTCAGGGTGATCATAGTTCATTCTTAGACTCTGCTTAGTAAATCTGTAAATATGTAAAAGCACTGCACACTAGAATGTAGGGTGCCTCTACTCAGAGTCAGGATACCACTGATAAGCCATGTATTTTCATAGGTGTAAGTTGAAGTTGGTGAGCTGAAGAGTGGGAAAGTAAAGGAAGACAATACACCAACAGTAAATTCATATTTCATTGGTAATCACTCATTGTCTCCTGCAAAGTCCTTTTAGTCAAATTATTTTAGTAATAATCTATTTGTTGTTGGCTTATTTAGTGTATGCTCCTCTGTCACATTTAATTTATCCAAAATGACATATCTGACATGTTTGGGATCTCTTAAGGGTAACTAAATATTGGATATTTTCTAAGTCAACATAATAATTGTTTACACTACTAACATTCCATCCTGATATATAAAATACTATAGAACAATAATAGAATAATATAGAATTTCATATCTCTTTTAAGAAAATTCTCCATATAATAATTTAACATATGGAGCTCAGTTGATATTGTTGGTTAAATGTATGAGTGATAATCCAATAGATCTATCTTTATCTATTAGATTAGAAATGACTTTCATTCCATGGTTAATGGGAAATTCATATTTACTTGTATTTGATACTTTAGAATTAATGTTTTATAGAAGTACTTTTTAAAGCCTGACCAGAATTTTACCCTACTTGTATTTAAAGAAGAAAGAACATTAAATTACACTCCCAAGTTTACACACATAAAAATAACATTCAATGTTATCAGAGAATATGGTATAACTACTATAATCAAAATAAAAAAAAGAAGCAAAAAGTTTCTTCCAACAATAACTTGAAATGGATTTAACATTCTTATCATTAAATACTAATGGCTTAAATAATGCAAATAAAAGATCAAACTTACTGAAATATTTAACTCTAAATAAGGCACAAGTAGTATTTCTCCAGGAAACGCATTTTAAGACTAATGATAGCTTTATTTGGAACCCTAAGGACTATACAGTCTTAGCTCAATCCTCCTACAGAACAAAGACAAAAGGAGTATCAATTCTCTGGAAGAAAAACATAATCACTCCAAAAGTTATTTATAAATATGAAGACAAAGAAGGTCTACTAGCATTTTTTATAATTAAATTTAATAACAGAATATGGACCTTAGCTAATCTATATTGGTTCCCAGGAACTGGAGCAGGAACGGTTAAAAACACCTAGATTTTATTTCCAACAATTATAAAGGAAATCTTATACTGGGAGGAGACTTTAATTGTACCTTAGAAGCTTCTGAAACCACCAAGAAGTCTTCTCGCACAGCAACTATTTCAAAATCCTTAAAAAGATGGATTGATTCATTTCATTTAATAGACATTTTTAAAGTAAAATATGATGAATTCTTATTATTTTCCCATAAAGGCCATAGATTTGGAACACAAACCAGAATAGACAAATTATTCGTAGTTCAAGATTTACAAACAAAAATCCTCAACTTCTCAATAGTTCCATGCCCCTTCTCAGATCATGACTCTCTGATAATGAAGCTCCAGATAGAGTTTAAACCTTTAATCCTCTCAACTAGAATTCCATCATATATATCACGAAAATTAATGAATTCATACCCTGGATGTTGTCAGAATTAAAATTATTTCTTGAACTTAATAATACAACAGAAATCAGTAGAGTCATGGTTTGGGACTCATTAAAAGCATATTTATTTGGTAAGACCCTTAGCTGGTACAAAAACAAAGTTAGAGAGTGGAAAACTGAATCATTAGACTTGCAAACCAGACTCTTGACAGTAAAATCTAAAAAAAATCAGAATTGTCCAGAAGTCAAAAAAGAAATGGAGGAATTAAATAAAAAAATATAATGAAATTCTAACACACAAAACTTGTCTAGCCTTGGAAAAATTAAAAATACACTCATTAGCCACCCCCCCCAGATATCTACATAACTTATCTACAAGAATTAAAATACAATCAAAAGCAAATAACACTGGTAGTATATATCATGAAAAGAAAGGGAAAAAAGTATCAGATATAGGAGACATCCTTGAAGCATTTCGGTTCCATTATATGGAACACTTCAAAAAAGAAGATTTTGATACCAACCAAATAAACTTAGATACAAACCTTATCAATATAAAAAAAAAATCCCGAAAACTTAAAACTAGACATACAAAAACCTATATCCTACAAAGAAATTGTTGACAAGATAAAAGAAAGTAAATGTAACAAATCTCCAGGGATAAATGGTATAATTACAGAAATTGACAAACTCTTCCCTTCAACAGTAATCTCCCTTTTTCATAAAACTTTGCTAGAAGTCCAGTCAGAAGCAAAAATACCACCCTCGTGGAAATATTCTCTCATAACACCAATTCTAAAAGATAATAAAGATTATTTGAATTTCCTCCTCCCTTCATCTTATTACTAAAAAAACATATATATTAATAACTTAGCCTACATTAAATTAGGTCCTTTCACCTCAGAATCTATCCATATAACGAAAGGTACTAAACAAGGATGCCCCCTTTTTCCTATTTTATTTGCTTTGGCTATAGAAATACTTGCAGAAATAATACGCAATAATCCAAGAATAAAAGGAATAGACGTCTATGACCAGTATATATCTAAAATAATGCTTTTTGCTGATGATATTTTATTAACCCTATCAAACTCCAGAGAGTCATTAGGAGAGCTAGAAGAAGTAATGGAGAAAGTTTATAAGATTTCAGGTCTACACTTTAATAGATCAAAATCAAAATTTCTATTTTTAAATAAGAAAAAAGAACTACAAGTTACAGATAAATCCATCATAGGAAAACAATAACTTACGCTAAATTATTTAGGAATAGTGTTATGCAAAAATATAAATGAAACAATATTAATAAATTATAAAAACATTATTGAAGCAATAAAAATATATATAGAAAAGTGGAACAAAATTATATTAACTTTTGAAGACAGACTGCAATTAATAAAAATGGTCTTATTGCCAAAAATACTATATGTAGCATTAGCAATACAGTTAATTCCTGAAAGATGCATTCTTAAAGAAATAAACTCGTGTTTAATAACATTTTTAAGGTATCCCAAAAAGAATAGAGTAGCTCTAACTCATCACATTAGACCTTGGAAACAAGGAGGATTGAACATCCCAGAAATAGAAACATATATAAAAGCATCTGCGCTTAAAACTACAATAGAGTGGATAAATCTTTAAGAAAAAAAAGAAGTTATATACTCACCATCTGTGTTGTCCATTGTCATTCTTCCTCAACTGATGGGTTTGGATCCGAGATCTCTTGAGCTTCTCCCTTACCCACAATACACCAACCCCAATTACCTCAGATCAACATATATAAAAGCATCTGCGCTTAAAACTACAATAGACTGGATAAACCCAAATTATTTTGCCAACTGGAAAGAATTAACAACGGCTATATTAACAGATGAATTTAATCTGTTAAAAAAAATTTTAATAGTAAACAAATCAAACAAACCCTGGTACATACTATGCATAAGTATACAATATAATATAGCAAAACCTTCTAAATCAACACTGATTAATCATTACATCAATTCCTTTAGGAAACTTATCAACGCAAACATAGATCTAAAACTTTGGTTTGACCTTTTAACCCCATTTATCATCACTAAGAACTTTCCTCATAAAATATATAGGGAAACAATAACCTCCTGGGAACAACATGGATTCTTATGCTGGTTTCAATATGTAAATAAATTAAATGTTTTAGATATACATATGATAAAAACTGCTTACAATATTCCAACATAGGACTGGTTAACCTTACAAAGCATTCTAATGTACACTCACGATTTATGCAGATTAATTAATAATTCCTCATTAAAGATATTCCAAATCTAATTTGTTTTCTGTATGAATTTATATATAATAGTTGTGAAAAGAAAAATTCCATTTCAAATCTATATAAAGAGTTAATAACATATAAAACAATTCCCAAACCATCATACTGGCAGTTCTTAACAAAAGGTCAGCCGTTGCAGTTAACAGAAGAAATTAAAACTAACATCTTACTATCAGTTAATTACACCTCTAACATAGTACTGGAAAATATTTAACTGGAAATACTTACATAGAGCATTTTTAACACCAGATAGAATTAAAAAGGTCAGTACTACTACAAATGGTTTTTGCTGGAGGTGTGAAAAGTCAAATAAAGCAGACTGGATTCATATGTTTTGTGAATGTAATAAAATTAAATCATATTGTAATGGAATCAATCACTTTTTACAAGCTTTATTTAATGAATCCTTTACCTTAACTAAAGTATTAATTATACTAAATTTAAATGAAGGTCCCTACCTGAATAAGACAAATATGTATTTGTTATGGACAATACTTGCTATATCTAGGAAATGCGTAACCAGAAGGTGGAATTCAAACACACCCCCGACCTTGGAAGAATTCTACACTTTACTGACGACAACTGCATCGATGGAAATAACAATCAAAGAACTATGAATCTATCCCAGGCCATTGGTAAATAATCCTTGGAAGAAAATTATATCTTTGTTGGACACTGCAATAATCAATATTGTATCTCTGATAACTGATTAGTTAATTCTATATTTAATAACATACAGTGTATATAACTGAAAGTCAGGCTGTTGTAAACATTGTACATAGTTGTTTAAAATGATATTTAAAAATATTATGTAAATGTTATTTTAATTGAAAATAAAAAAAATTTGAGGAAAAAAAGAAATGGAGAAGGCTATATCTGGAGCTTAAAATAAATCAGAAATGTCCTGTAACAACTCATTCTTCCAAACGTTTTCAAGGACAGGGGTTGGTGGGAGGGGGAGTTGAGAACGAAAGAAAATGGGCAACACAGATAGAACTTTATGGAGAGTACATAACTTCTTTATCTGATGTTGTCAATTTTCATTCTATCCTCAACTGATGTGACAGAGTCCCCAGCTACCTAAAATCCAGGGTGGACTCAAGGAAGGGTATTCCTGAGCACCATTAAGCCAAATGATGATCTACCTCTGGAGACCAGATCCGATTTGTAATGAGTAACAAAGGTATGGGGAGTAGCCCAGGTTACGGCTGTGCATATATCATCCATGGACATTCTGGATTGAAACACTGATGAAGTAGCCATGGATCTAGTTGAATGGGCTTGTAACAGTTTTGGTAGAGGAATGCCCAATTTGTTATAAACAAATTAAATACAGTTAGTTAATCACAGAAGTAAACTGATTTTGGCAACTGGTTTTCCCAATTTTACTTCTGCGAATGCAGCAAACAATTGTTTAGACCTTCTGATGTCTTTTGTTCTATGTAGATAGAAATGTAATTGTCTGTGGACATCCAATAAATGTAACATGTATTCACCCTTGTTAGCAAATTTAGGAAAGAATACTGGCAAATCAATGGATTGACTGATATTAGATTTTGACACCAGGAAAGAATACTGGCAAATCAATGGATTGACTGATATTAGATTTTGACACCACCTTAGCAAGAAAGGAAGCATTAGTCTACAGTGTAACTCTATCCTTGTGAAAAATCAAGTATGGTGGTTTAGAGGACAAGGCCTGAATCTCAGAAATCTGTCTGGCAGAGGTAACAGCTACCAGAAAGATAGTCTTCTAGGCAAGATATTTAAGGTCACACGTAGCTGCTGGTTCAAAGGGGGATTTAATAAAAGCTTGCAATTCCAGATTCAGGTCCCATGGAGGAGTAGGATCTCTAAAAGGGCCTCTTAGAAGAGTGCCTTTCATGAAGGCTTTGCTTAATTTATGAGAGGTAGCAGAGGAACCATCAAAACCAATGTGAAAATTTGATATGGCCCCTAACTGAACTTTAACAGTTGATGCACTAGCTAATTATTTAAAAAGATGGGACAAAAATTCAAGAATGCTATGTATGGGGGCTGAAAAAGGTTTCAATATTATTTAAATGAGCCCAGTGAACAGACCTTTTCCATGTGCCAGAATAGAGCTTCCTGGTAGAAGGCTTATGGGAAGATAAAAGTATTTGATGAACAGGTGAAGACAGCGAAGGTTGTCTGGCTATTAACTGAACTGGAGAAGCCAGGCAGCCAGCCTAAGGTCGGTTATATTTGGATGAATCATGCCTGCTGGGTGAGACAAGAGGTCTGGAGTCGGATCCAAAATCCAAGCTTGGTGAAGCAAGTAAGGCCAACAAAGGAGAATCAAATTGTTGAGGATAGTAAGGTGCAATGAGGATGACTTTGCCAGTCATGAAGTAGAGCATCCCTCGTGATTCCCCCTGTGGGGGTATTAGGGCAAAGTAGCTGCTGCAATTCTTGTTTAAAGGGGAGGCAAAAAGATTGCAGCAAGGATGGCCCCACTGATGGAAAATTATTTCCATGATGTTCTTGTTGAGGGACCATTCATGAGGTTGAAGAATGCACCTGCTCAGTTTGTCTGCTATCACACTGGATTTCCCTGGAATATGCTTTGCTATGAGAAAGCGGTTGGATGAGATCAACCACTGCCACATTCTGACAGCTTCTTGACACAAGGGGCAGGATCTGGTCCCTCCTTGCTTGCTGATGTACCAAACTATTGACATGTTGTCTGTTTGAATTGCAATAGTTCCCAAAAGGAGAGAATTTTGGAAGGTTGCAGTGCTAAAAGAACTGCTCTCATCTCTAGGACATTGATATGCAAGTTGGCCTCTGTGGAGGACCAAGTGCTTTGGACAGTTCTCCCCAGAAATAGCCCCCCACACCTCAGCAGGAAGCATCTGTGCTCACTATGGCCTTGGGCTGAAGGGAAAAAAACAGATGGCTTTGTAGAACCTGGTCTGATTGAATCCACCACCTGAGATCTCTCTAGGATGTCTTCTGACTGATTTGTATCTGATAAGACATGGGCTGGTTAAAGTATTAATCAATATGTGGCTAGCATCCACTGCAGAATTCTCATGTAAAATCTGGCGAAGGTTACTAATGTTATTGCCACTGCCAATAAACCCAGAGCTTGAAGGACCAGGTGGGCTGTAATCTTGGTACTACTGCTTATCTTCCTGACCAGTGATCTTATGGTTTTGAACTCTTGAGGGTGGTGGTGAAGCTATGGTTGACTTTGTGTTGAGTATTGCGCCTATGAATTCTACTCTGAGTTGGTTTTAGCCGAGACTTTTCATAGTTTATAGTTATCCCCAGAAGACAGCATGTCTGAAGAACCTGATCTCTTGCCCTTATCAGTTGATACCTAGTTTGAGTATAAATGAGCCAGTCATCTAGATATGGAAACACTTAGAATCCTTGTAGTCTCAAGTGAGCTGCTACTACTGCAATGTACTTGGTAAACACCCTGGGGGCTGTGGTGAGTCCAAAGGGCAGAACTCAGAACTGGTAATGACGTCTCCCAGCCAGAAGCATAAATATCTTCTGGATCATCTCTTCATCTTTATATGATATTACGCATCCTGAAGGTCTACTGAGCACATCCAGTCATCCTCACAGAAATGGGAGAATGGACTGAACCGTGACCATCTGAAACTTGGTTTGTTGAACTGACTTGTTTAAAATGGTGAAATCCAAAATTGGTCTCCAGTCCCATTTTCATTGGCACTAAAAAGAACCCTGAATATGTTCCGGATTCTATCTGGCCTGGTGGGACCTCTTGGATGACTCTTTTTTTCTAGCAGCATTTGAATTTGAAATGCTGCTTATTCCCTCTGACTGGGGATTCTTCTTGAGTTTGAAGAAAGAAGGGAAAAGAGAATTATATAACCTCTGGAAATAACTCTCTGCACCCAAGTATCTTTTGTTAAGTATAGCCAGGCTCTCTGGTGCATGGATAAACATCTCCTGACTGCCTCCAACAGTGGGCAATTCGGCCTCCTTTCAGGAGAACTCATGGGATCTGTCAATGAAGGATTCTCTGGTCCTCTGGTTTTGTGGGCCACCTCTGCCAGGTGAGTGCTGTCATCCATTACACTTCCCTCCTCCACAAGTGTCTTGGAATAGACCCTGAAACTTCTTTAGCCACATCTTCTGACCTCCCTGTTGATTCCTGGAAAAGGATCTTTGAGGGGTCAAAAAACATATGCCCATGGCAGACAGGATCTTTCCATCCTTTTCACACCTGGACAGTGTGTCTTTCACCTTTGGGCCAAACAAAGACGTGCCGTCAAAGGGAGCACTGATAAACTAGGACATGAAGAGCTCTCAAAATCACACAAGTGCATCCAGGCATGTCTCCTAATGGAAATGCGTGAACCCGCTGCCCTTGAAGTTCCTTCTGCTACATGGGAAACCAACATCATGGAGGAATTAGAAATGGATTGCAGGGTAGCTAACTGAGAAATCACAGATGACTGAACTTTTTCATAAACAGCTTCTGAGAGGGTATTTCACAACTCCTTAATCAAATCCCTCTGAAGTCTTGTAAAGTGTGCCAAATAATTCAGAGACCTTAAAGCAAAGGTTGCTGAAGCACAGACATACTTCCCAAATCTATCCATCACCCACAACTCCCTGTTGGAGTGGGATGGACAGTGGAACTCTCCTTGGCAAGTTCCTTTTTGGTGGCTGCCGCTACAACCATGGCATCAACAGGCATACCTCATTCACAAAACTGCTTGTCCACGGGTGGTGCCATAATTTTATTTCGTCTCCTAGGTATAGGTTCAGAGGCGACAGGTTCCTTCCAAGCCCACCGAGAGATCAACTTAATGAGCTCATCAGTGGGTGGAGTCACCAAGGAGGTAGATGTGCCAATACAGAAGGGCTTCAGGAATACGGACTCATCATATGAAGGTTTGTTGGGCTTCCAGCCACCTCTCTGTTTAAGAATTTCAAGGATGACTCCAAATGAGACATCTTCAGGAGGTGACGGTGGGGACCCTTCACCTTCATCAAAAAATGTATCTTCTGTGATGGACTCCACTGGTGAGTCTAGGTGCTTCTCCTTGCATGTCTTCTTCTTAAGGGCCTCCTCTGTGGGATGATCTGGAGAGGAATCAGAAGAAGAAATCATGATTCACTGGCTGTCAATGTGGAAAGATTCAGTGAGACTCTAAACACTGAGACATTAGGGTTGAAGATTTAGGATCTGAGGGAGTTGGATCCACCTGTTTTTTTGAGGCAGAGAAATCTCTTGCTACAACCTTGAAAGCAGATCACCCTGGAGAAAGGGAAGACCTCGGATACAAGAAGACAAGCTTTTGGACCATGGCCTTCCCCCTATGAAGGAAAAATCTCCGAGGTGGAAGGCAGAGTTGAGCTTTCCAGTGCCAAGGATCTGAGGCACACATATGGCTCCAAAAGCCTTGGAGTCAACTACAACACCTCAGATTCAACAGAGAAGCTTTGGCTCCGACAGCTCTCTGGATCTGACGGGATCGGAGTGCTCAGAGTAAGTTTTGGATCTGAGGGTAAAGTGATCCATAGATTTGAACCAGATGGATCTGGGCAACTAGAATCCATAGACTCTGAGACCACTGAAGGAATCAGAGGAGGAACTTGTAGTGGGGCTGTAACAGAAAAACAGACCTCCTCACCCAGAGGGGTAGGTGCCCTGGGGACACCCATCTGATCCTCCACCAAGAGAATCTTCCTCACAACTCTTTCCTCATCTTTCTCTGGGAGTCTTCTGGAAGAATGAGTGGAAAACACCAAAGGGGACTTGGGTCTGTCCAGAAATGGGGAAGGTAGCCTGGAGGGTACTGAATCCACCAAAGGTGAATACCGAGTCCTTGGTAAAATAATTTGTGTTGATGAACCAGCAATCTGACTTGGATTGTATCAGATCTGAGAAGGTCGCATCAGTTAATTGTGGCTTCTTCAAATCTGAAGGAGTCTGATCAGACATTTTCAGCTTTTTCAGATCCAAGGGTGAAATCAGATCTTTGTGAGTCCTCTTCTTTGTAGACTCCGAAGTAGAAGAAAAAGATGAAGGCTTTGGAGACAAAAACTTAGAATGTTTCGATTTTTGGAGATTTATCTCTGGATATAGCCTCTCCAAAAAATGATGGCAAAAGGCCCTTTAAAATCAATTTGCTTTTGTGCTCCACCAATGCCTTAGGATTGAACCCATGGCAAACATAGCAATCTTCTTGCAAGTGAAGTGGTCCTAAGCAGTAGACACAAAGTTTGAGCATCTGAGAAGGGGAGCTTATGTCCACACTTGTTCACAACCTGTTCACACTCACACACTTATCTATTCAAACACTTTTCAAACACATGAACACACTTGACTCCTCAATAATTTGCCTATAGCTACGTCCAGGCAGATCCACACACACACACAACTACTATGCACATCATAATTCGACTAAATTGATTCTGAACAGGACAAGCATGATCATAACTATGCAACAAATAAACTGATTATATCTGGTTATGGGACTAAACAATCACATTTATAGGCATGTCTAGTTACACCTTATATGATTGATCTTAATCACATACATACATATGTCAGCTAAGTCACTATTCCATGGCAATGTCAAATTAAGTCTAAACAAGGTGCATATAATTATCTTCTTTGTGTAAACTTGGTGATAATAGAGAACACTGAATCATGCCACTGTTTTTGTTTAGCTCTCCGAATGTCACAGCAGCTGCATAACATTTTGACAATTCCTGAAGACAGGAACTGCTGCATTTCATTTTCTTATTCATATTCATAACAAAACAGCTGAATGCCAACACAGAAGTTACATATGCTAAAATCTAAAACACAGTAAATATGCAAAAAGCTCCAAAGGTTTAACTATACTCTTAATACATGTCAAAAATGAACTGAACACTTTTGCAATCAACATGCATTTTCCTAACAATAAAAAGTATGAAACTCTTAATGTCTGAGACTACTGGCTGTGATACTCTGATTTTATCAAGAAAAAAAATTAGGGACTTTTGAGAGATACGTACCCAAATGACAGCCAGATCACATGGTGACATAGCCGTCAACCTCTTACTACCTCCTGAATCTGGAACAAATCTAGAAACAACGAGGAACACTTTTTAAAATGTAAGTACTATTAATCTGAGAAGTTGACAGAATAAAATAAAGTGAATATGTGTGCATTTTTTAAGTAAAAAAGTCTACAACTCTAATTATTATCATTATTTATTAAGTGGATCCCACTTCTTTTTTCCCTACACCACCGATTTTATGATTGATTATGGAGGACAGAGCAAATTTTTAAGCCAAAATCAGGGTTAAATGAAAGGTATGATCAGCAATAATGGAAAACTCTTGCAATTACTTGTATTATATTTAGCAGCAATATCAGCTTGAGGCGATAATTGAGAACTCATGACCTTGTGTAACCATTTCACTCACTATTCTGGATCTGCATCTACACATGGTCCAGTATTCTCCATTATCACAATAAACTCCTCACCATGAACAGGAGTTATATTACTTTTTCCTCCCATCATACTGACGCATTCCCATCACTGATGCTGTCAACATCTGACATTGACAAATGCTTGTTTTCCTCTTTTCTTTTTAATAGCTGGCATTGACAAATTTCTCCCCCTTTTGAAACACTGCAGTTAAAGTCAAGGGAATGCTATATACACTGATAAGAACTTAAAGGACCAGCACAGAGCAACCAAATAGAAGGGTCTTTCAGTATGTTTAGGAGAAATGTTAATGTTAACTTTGTTAACAAGATTCAATGGAAAGCCTTAAAAATGGCCAGTATCATGCTTTCAGCTGAGGATGTAAAAGTATAATAAGCCACTGTGACACTGTATTTTACTGACCAGGAAACCGCAAAACAGCTATATCCAGTAATTCAAGAGCAGAGCACATAAAACAATAATGTTTGCTGCTTTTACAGTAAATATAAGTCTGACAGAAAACAGGCTGTAAAAGCAGCTGATTGCTGTATTTTCTTCCAAGCTCTGAAAAGCGACATACTCCTTGATCAAGCTTCTCCCAAAACAGTCTTCAATAAATGAACTTCTTCATTTTGTGAAGGTGTGCAGAGTACTTGTCCTTTCCACAACTGAGTAAAACATAAGACTTTAATTCTCTTTGAAGAATATGAAGGACACTGGACCGTGTGTATATATATATATATATATATATATACATATATATATATATATGCATATATACTAACAACACTTAGTAGAAAAATGTACCACAGGCAATACCCTGTGAAGCATGCTGCCAACAAAAATCCCTTATTAGTTAAACAAACACGCTACACTACTGATTTCTCAATGTTAAAAATCAGCACTCTACTAACATACCCTGATTAAGGGTAGTGATTTGTTTGTTTATTTATTTATTTATTCATTCTAAACTTTGGCATAATGGCTAAGGTGTTTATCTCACAGGCACAAATTACAGGGTTTGATTCTCACCATCAAAAGAGAAATTGGCTAGGCTTAAACTGATCCACAAGCACAGCTCTCAACCAAACAGGGATAAATACAGAAATAATTAGGGACAATCATGGACACTTAAAATAGTAGTACTATTAACTGAAGACAATGCAAGAATAAGATAATGTGAATTAATATATATTTTCCGAAGTAAAATAAGAAGTCTCCAACTCTAATTATTGTTATTATTTATTAAGGAGTAACTCATTAATTACCTTTCCTTCAAAAGCCGACAGTTTTAGGAAGAATTATGAGGGAAACAGTTAACCAAGCACTTCGCAAATCCGGTAACTCTTCTGCTTTACCTGTGGTTTGACAATGTCATAATGGACGGTGCAGTGGTGTAGCGGTAGCATTGTCACCTCACAGCAAGAGGATCTCCAGTTCAAATCTTGGCTGGGGTGCCTTCTGTGTGGAGTCTGTATGTCCTCCCTGCGTTCGTGTGGGTTTCCTCCGGGTGCTCCAGTTTCCTCCCACGTTACAAAGACATGTATCTGGAGCATTTCTCCCCAGGCCTCCACTGAAAATTGGCTTCATTCCAAGTTGGACTTTCCCAGTTAACAAATGATAAATAAAAAAAATGTAAACTCTGTCTCTATGAATACACAAGGCAAGATCCATTTAAATGAGTTTTCCTCAACTGACAGTGCTACCATAACAGCATCTCCTCCTTATTGTGGATTTAAATCTAAAGATGTATTAAAAGGAAAAGTTGTTTTTGACACAATTAGTATGCAGCACACAAGTATGGTGCAGTTTGTTAAATGCTATGTCTCTGGTTTGTAGCAAGGTTAGCTTACATTGTTAATATATTTTGTCAGGACACAACTGCCCAAAGAGGGACTGTCCCTCGCAAAGTGGGACAGGTGGTAACCCTAGGTTAGCTCTTTCTTCTGTTTTATTTAGTTCACTGACTTGTTTTGTTTCACTTTTGTGTGTTTAGTAAGCCTTGTACATGAAGATTAAAACAGAGCATTGTAGTGCAAAAATTAAATTCAAGAGTTGCTGCAACATTTACAAAGAAAAGGATAGAATTTGAAGTTCTGCTCTAACAGAAACAAAAATATCAAGCTGAAGAAACAAATACCACTGTAAATCTGTGTAGTTTAAACTTATTTTCAGGCATGCAAAACTAAAAAATGAATCAATGGCTAAATCAGAATGCAGCTCCAGTATTTGAATCTTCATTCCAAATTCTACAACTTCTGTAGCGCATACTTAAAAAAAGGTTTCTAATATCATAAAACATAAAAAAGAAACTATTTGTTCCTCACAGATTGAGCAGTAACAAATTAGTAAAAGTCGGTTCATTCATTAAAACTGCAATAACACAAAACTAACTTTCATACACAATGTAAACATATTAACGTACTACACATATTATTGTTTTACAAAAAGGGAATGAAAAAGACAGGTGCAATATTCTCTTATTTGATTTTATTTATTTCACATTTGATTACCGGTGTAGTACATCTACAGGTGTTGCCAGGGTGAACCAATTCATAAAAAAAAAAAAAAAGAGAACAAAGAGGCAGTAAATTGTACATATCAAAAGAAAAACAGAAAGTAACAATATATAACAAAACCTGTACTATAGTAATTAATAGCTATAGCAACAATTATGAGAGAAATGTAAAGTTTACAATTCATATGATTCTATTACAGGTTTACAACATGGTGAAAACGCTGTGGGGTAATGTGAGAAATGCCAGGGGATGGTGGAGAAGTAAAGAGGTGTTGGTTATGAACCTCTTATGTGATGCGGCCTGCTGTATGGCAAGTACATTTTCAGTGTGGAGGGGTTTTTTAAGTCTCTGAAGGTGGAGAAGGGATGAACTGCAGTTCTTTACATGGGTGGGAAGAGATTCCCACATATCAAGAGCAAGGACTCCTCATTAAAGCCATGGTAGCAGCACTCCCCTTTCTGATGCAAAAGCAACTAATTGCTGTACTTATTTTAAAATTTCTTTAAATAAAAATAGGAGGTTGGGGGAGCAGACCTCTGACATGTAATAACAAAAAAAAGTAAAAAAAATACTACAATAATAAAACAAAAATAACCACAGAATTGGTGCCTTAAAACACTGGGATTAAAGATAACTTTTACGTTTAAGTTCATGCAGTTGATAAATTACTTTTTTCCATTTACTCCACGTATGCTAATTACATATATGAAGAGATCTGTCAGAAAAAATGCATCCTCTGTGTCAGTCATGAAGAATATGTTCAAAGTTGAATCGAGTTTACTGTAGGATAGTTTTCTTAACGTGAGTAAAAGGAAATCAAGAAAATGCAAGCATTTTCAGATTGCATTTCTGCAGTTTTCATTGCCATTGTGGCTGGTGCAATAACAAGCAATCTGAAAAGAACACAATGAAGAGATGATTTACACAGGTGTGCAATTGCTGAAAAAGCTTGCAGCTCTTAAGACAACTGTACACTGTATATCTAAATGTGTATAATCAAAGCTCTGTAATGCACCAGAAACTAGACAGATTTCATGGGAATGAGAAAGGATGCCTGAAGGAAGCAAAGGGACACTACACACAGTCAGCCTCATATTACCTGTAAGAAAAAGTGGAACCACAGAAAGAAAGAATGAGAGAGGAAATTGTTATATCAGTACTAGACTGATGTCTTTACACTGTTTTTTAATTTCCCCAAGTCTTTTGGGTTTCTAATACTATTACAGGAATGGACCCCATTCCTAAATCAAAGTACGATTAAAGTTCATGAAATTAGTATTGTTTCAATCTTTGATGTCAGCCAGAAGTGCTCTTCACAGCACCCGCAATGTGCCCAGTAATGACTCCTTCTGCAGTTCATATTGAGTTATATGTATTGGTAACATATCTAAGCACGACTGTAGACTCTTTTTTATAAGACCCATTGCTCCTACAACTATTGGAACTGCATGGGTATCTTTCTTCCACATTGCTCTCGTTTCTGCCTGCAAATCCTGATATTTCATGACTTTATGTCTCTATACGCATGACACTGTAGTCACTGGGTGTTGCGATTTGGATGATCTATGCTACTTTTGTCTTCTTTTCATGGGCCACTATATCTGGTTATCTCACATCTGTCTTTTGAACTGTTGGTTACATTGGTGTGCTGCTGTCCCACTAAATCTGGCATACATGTTAAAGTGCCTGATTTTCAGGGCTGTCCTGCCTCAAATATCTATTCTGTCCATCTTAACATTTTGCGACTTTGTGAAAGAACATTTTCCTTCATTAAATGCATGTCAATTCAAAGTCTTTCAAGAGTCCCTGATTTTGGGCCCTTTTCCTTTATTATTTTTGGCTTCTGCCCCTGACTTAGAGGTTGAGAGACATGGTGTCTGTATTTGTTAAAGACAAAACATACACAGCTGAAAAAGAGCTATGGCTGGACACTCTTCCTTGGGCTTGTTTCATTGCAAACATTGTCCAGTCAGTGTAGGAATACCGTTTAACAAAGGAGAGCTCCTGAAGCTTGGTTTAATGTAAAATGTAGCTTCCACTGAAGCTAGGAATTCAGACTTTTATCAACAAGTAAACAAAGAATAGCAAACAAGTTTTGATTTTATACAACTGAAAGCTTTTATACTGATATACAGATTTCCTAAGAAGGAAGTCACATCAATTCAAAAGGAAGTTCTGGAAACAAAGATAAAGAAAGGTCTGGCTAATTTTTCCACCTCATTTGAACAACGCGTCATTTAGAGGTTCTGAATTGAACAAGTCGCCATGGAAACT